>NC_041399.2:176677242-176977242 GCF_900747795.2 Erpetoichthys calabaricus | reverse complement strand
TAAAATTAAAGATGAATGCTGTGTTTTTACCAAGGAATATATATGCAACTATTTATTTATTTTTTTACAAATTTTGAAAGTAAAGCAGTGTGCCTAATATGCCATGACAGTCTAGATGTATTTAAGGTGTTCAATCTGAAGAGTCATTTTCAAACTAAGCATAGTAAGTTTGGAAGTCATTTATCAGAAAGTGAATTACAGCTAAAAGTTAATTTTATTTGCTGCTTTTTTGTGTATCTAAGTTATATAGTTCTATGACTAATAAATGCATTTTTGTGTGAAAATAGTGTTCATTATTTAGTAAATTCTGATTTTTGTCACATGCAGCCTGCTAGAGACCTTACAGATGGCCATGTGGCCCTCAGGGAGAAACATTTGCCACCCTCTGATCTATAGTGTATTAATAAAGTTAAGATTGCCTGTCCATCTGATTATATGTCCGGGAATCACTTGAGAAGGATTCAGCCGATCTATATGAAATTTGGTATGTATATTCGTCTTGATCCCTATCACAGTACAGACTACTTTATTTTCCCACCCCAAGTCCGCTGGGGCTTCTGTATTGATTGTGCTCATATCTAAAACCAGACATTGAAGTGAAATCTGATTACCTCCACTGTCTGTATTTGGTATAATCTGAAGAAGTAACAAAAGCCACAGCTTATCACAGACTGGTTGACTCTTCTGCCATTGCTTGATATAATGTCTCAGGGTCTCATGAAGTGTCTTTAGCTGGGCAGGAGGTTGCAGGAGTTGCAGAATATTTCTGCGTCCATAAGAGTTATTGCCACAGCCTTCATTTTCTTGTGCATATTAGACAAGCATCAACATCTCCTTGCCTGTTATGTTGCTCCAGTTTACAGTCCTGCTGATTTGTTTAATCTTAGTTTTTATCATAACCAGACTCTTAATTCTGGGTTATTAAGGGCAGGAAATTGACTTTTTTGTATGACATATTTTTAAGCATTTAAAATGTATCTGTTTCCAAACTCAATTAATCCAATTGTAATGCCAAGTAAGTTAGTCCTGGCGGAATCAAACACAAGGCAAGGATCAAGTTTAGAAAAAAATCTCACAGAAAGAAACAAGCTAAGCATGAAGTCGAGACAAGAGGTTGTGGCAAAGAATCAACTGTCAGGTGGAGGACAGACCACATCTGAGAGAGACTGACAGTGCTGGCGGAACTTTGCGGATTTCCTCTGTTATTGCAAATTTTTGACATGGAATGTTTTATCACTTCAACTAAAATCTAATATAAGGGAACAAATAATCTTTAATTTTATAATCATTAATGCACAAACAAAATTATTCAATGCCAACTGGCACTATGTGAAAAGTAATTGCCGCCTAATTAAATCAACACAATTAAAAGGCTAATTAGAGAAGGCTGATTGAACAGAGCCAAGCTTGATTTCAGGCAGCCCTGCTTGACAGAAATCCCACTTATTTTGACTCTTACCATCAGAGTCAAGTTGTCAGCACAATTACACTAAAATAGATATACAGCACTTTGTGTAGAAGCTCTTCAAATTCTTTTAAAGTGTTCATGCAAAATTTCCACATATTCTTGCTGAAAAACTCCTTTTAAAGTAACAACCAGGACACATTAAGTACTAACCTCTTCATCTTCATATGCTTCAACTTAAATTTTAGTTGCTTAAACTTAAATGATTCAACCTTTTCCATCTTCTATAAATAGCTCATACCCCATATTGTATTGGTATATCATGTTTTTAAAACTGAATGTAAAAGTAAAATTGCACATAATACTGTAGATGAAGCCTCCAAGTGCACTTTACAACTTAAAAATGACATACATTTAACACACCCAGGAATGTAACATGTAACCCAGCATAATGTTATTCTGATATACAACAGTAAAATGGCACTATCTGCCAAAAAGATGATATTACAATAGTTATATCAATATAACTACTTTTTTTGTACATCCCATACATTATATAAATGTATTACACTGAGTGGCCTCTTTCTTAAGTTCACCTACCTAATAGAGAGTTTATCGTCTATTTCAATTTCAATTTAATAAAGTGTTGCAAGTGTGACATGGGTACCCTAGCCTGTGTTAACTCCTGCAATAAGTTATCACTCTCCAGCACCATGATTAGTGACTATAGCTACCTTATCTTGAAACATCTGTTTTCCTTACTTGAAAGTCTCCAGTGTTGTATAAAGTACCCAACTGCCATACTTGAGTAAATGTTGAGTTAACTCTCTGAAAAGTGATTTAAGTAAAAATAAAATTTGTCCCCGGCAAAACTAATCAAGTTGAAGGTTTAAAGTCTCTAATATTATGTGTACTTAAGTATCAAAGGTACAAGTAAATGTAGAACCTTTCTGTTTTATATATATTGTCATGTACGTGTGCTATGGGAGCGTGTGTATTAGAGTCTCTGCATAGGAGTTGAAACTGAGGATGGATTTGGATAAAGCGTAGTTACTTACCTCTCTTTTTTTCCAGCCCTAGAATGGAGGAGGAGCCCAAAAGAGAGCACTGACCTATTTTACAGACATCCCAAAACTCATGCCCCCTCTGGATCCTTTGCTATATAAGAAATGAGACGACTGGAAGTCAGTGTTTATTATTGGACCTGCACCTGCTGGAATCACACTAGCATACAAAACCTTTCATTTTGAAGACCACAGAATAACTTTATTTTCAGTTCAACCCTTTATCTCTCTTTTTAGTGTTATGTAGGGGTCCTGGAGTTCCCAGCACTTCATCTTGTCTCCTCTCAGTTCTTATGAGCCTAAAATAATTCAGATTGCCTTTCTTTCTACATGCGAGTTGTATTACAATCACTGAAGTATGAGCCAAGTAACTGCAACTTGAAGCAAACTTAAAGATTGTATCTTAACTCACTGGGCAGCATGCAAATAGAAGAGGCATGCAGGCTTCTCCTAATTTAAGGAGGAGAAAATCCATTCCTGCAGGCCCCTTTAGAAAGTGAACTTTCATAACCTAATTACATTTGATTTAAATGGAAAACATTTTTAAGAATTTCCTGGCCCACAAAATTGCCCCTATTCTTGATCAAATAATACCAAACTACATGAAAATTGACAGAGTTTAATACTAATATTAGGCATCAAAACAAGTTGCAACAAGGCAATTTTTAATAAAGCTTTTTACCTTGATTTTATCACTACTAATTACACGTTCAAAGGAATAGCCTTTTCTATTTTTCCGGTGCTTTTCCAGCTATTTCACAATCCATTTTGAATCTGTGATGTAGACTAAAGCAAAGATTCAAAATTGCAAATAAATGAGACTGTTGACTGAGCATCACCCTCAAACATCCAGCGCTAGTCTAATGGCTGCAGTGAGGTGTACTTGGAATGGCTATGTTGATGATCGGGTGTTAGCACCAATGGCACAAATCTGAAAATTGGTCCAGAATCTTCATATATGCAAATTTTTGTAATTATTTATCAAATTATTGTTATTCCTAAAGTGGGGAAAACCTTTGTTTTAAATAACTGACTGAATAAAGCATTGTGCATATTTGGGTATCCTATTTAGTTTATGATTTAATATTGCTGTAACGAATGTATCTAGCAAAACAAATCAGAACAAAAGTGAAAGCTGGCAGAAATGTTTATACCCAAGCACAGTAATGAAGTATTTCTACTTTTTACTATTCAACGCTGAAAATCTCAGAACATACAGTATTTGTCATTATCAGGCATACTAACAAATTAGAAATTCTATTTACATTCATATTGTGATGAGACTCAGCTGTAGCTCATTCCATGTCGTCAACTCTGGTGACTGGGGAACTCACTGCAGTCGCAGTCATCTTTCTTGAACCATTCCACAGCTGTGTCTGCTTTGTGACCTGGATTTGGTACGATAGTGTCAGGATAAATGCGTCTGATCAACAGTGACATTCAGATAAAATATTTGCTAAAAGTAGTTAAATGTTTGCTTAAAATTTATGTATAAAATTTGCTAGCTTTGTGGCATCCAGCAGTGACTTTCAGATATCCCAGTTAAACAGTACTGTGCCTTTATTAAGGAACCCAATTTGAGTCATTTTACTGTACACACACTCCAGACCACCATACTTTCAACATCAGCCTCCAAGACACTCTTCAAGATGGATCCATTGACTCACAGAGTGTTTGTAATATCCCAGCCCGACCATTAGCTGAAATCAGTAAAAACTGAGATTCAGTAGACCAGAAGATTTATTTTCATTTTAGCTGGTATTACTGTTTTTAATTGTTAGTACATTACATCCATATCTTCTTTTCTGAAATAGGAGTGGAAACCACTCCCATCCATGAAGTAAATTCAGCTTGTGCATTCTAGAGATGCCTCCTTCAGTATAATTGTTGCATAATTGTTGCACTTAGCTGTTACAGTAGGTAGCAAAATGTAGTCTGTATTCATCAGTTTTCTGACCACATTGGATAGATGTTTATTGGATGGTGACCTTCTTGTCACTTCCGTGGCAGCCACCTATGAAAACTCAGCTTCACTTAGCACTGCATCACCATTCAGTACATGCTGGATTGCCTCATTTATGGCTCATTGTCCTCCAGTGTATGAGGTCTTTCCTAATTCTCTAACCATACACATGTCAGGGCTCAGCTACTCTTCAAGAAGAAATGCACAGCATGAAGAGGACACCTAAAGAACCGCTGCATTATTTCCTCCCTTGTTATTCTTCATGCTGCAGTGGCTCTCCAAGTAGTTTTGCTACCTAACAGCATTCTGTGCTTTCTTTGCTCAGTTTACTTACATACTGTACATGTTTTTCCTAGATATCATCAAGATAAAAGGTGACACCAATTTGGCCTTGTGGTGTGTTTAGGGGTCCATAGTGATTTGCAGTTTTAGTGAAAACAATGCGTTCAGGCTCAGTTAGACGTAGGTATGCATGGTAGTGAGGTGGAGCAGCCCACACATTTACGTACAGAGGTGCGCCAATTTCCTTGTTAATGCTGTGGGGTGTATAATTAAGCAAGGCACCTGCACAAACCGGGATTAAAAGAAGCCTGAGCAGGATTGATGAAAAAAGAAAAGTAAAAGAGCGAAAGAGAAAAGATTAAAGGAACAAAAGATGGGAAAAGAAGAGGTATGGCAAGATCGTGGCTGAGCCAGTGCTGTTTTGGAGAGGAGGCAGAGATAGGGAATGATGCCCCAAGTGGAGCAGTGGCACTCCGAGGTAGGGTCACTCTGACTGAGCGTTGGAGGGAGAAAGAAGCAGGACTCACAGGGTCTCCTCGGACACTGAGGTATGGTGGAGATGATACGGGCAGGATTTGAAGGGTTGACTGTGTCTGTTGGAGGATGCCTCATCACACTAAGGAGATGAGAAAGGTGAGCTGATAAGGTGATGGTTTTAGAAGGAAGCACAGAGGCTCAGGAGTGATTTTAAAGTACAGATCCAGTGTTTTTAACCCTCAAATTTAAACTATTTATTGGAGTATTTATTTCATTGAATTTTATCCTTCAGAATCAAACTGGTATTGCTGAAAATTATTTATTAGAAGATCTTTCACTGCATTGTTTAACACTTTGACTGAATAAAAACCACATTTGCACCTGCCTTTGCAGTGTTTTATGTCCTCATTGTCCATTCCATCCTTGGTTTCATGACCATCAACTTCAAGGGATTATGCCTGCTGCTGGCAACCCAGGCATCACAGGCCTGATTTCTTTGAGTATTCCCTGTGATCAAGTGGTGTCTCATCATGTTGATTCTCACATGGGGTGCAGTGCGGAAAAAGTGGGTTAAAAAAATCAAGGAGTGAATGAATGTTTCACTTTTTTAAAGAGTATAACGAATTTGACAAACGAGAGGAGTCCACTAAGTCCATCAAACTCATTTGTTTAGCAAATAGCTAAGCTGTTCCAATATCTCACCTGTTTACTTTTTAAAGGTTGTTAAGGTTTCTGCTTCAAGTACACTCCAGATTCCCACAACTCTTTGCATAAAAAAAACACTTTCAGACTGCAATCAATCCTAAATGCAAATCCCCTTAATGGTGTCTGGTGTTCTCGAGTACATTATTAACTGTTAAATTGAAAGAATTCTGACAGATCTACATTATCAATGCTTTTGAGGATTTTAATGACCCAGATTAGTTTCCCTTGAAGTCTCCTCTGCTTGAGACTAAGCAAGTTTAATTCTCGGACTCTGTCAGACTATGACATGTCCCTTATTCCTGGGATACACCTGGTTGTTCTCCTCTGCACAGCTTCAAGTACTGCTACGTGGTGACCAGAACTGCATACACTATTTCAGATGTGATCTCACTAGTACACGAGGATAAAGTCTCTAAAATGTACTGTATATATAACAGTTTTTATTATATAACCTAACATTTTGTTTCCCTTGTTAATAATTTCTGAGCATTGCTTAGAAAGGCAAATCAAATATTATGTTACTTTGTAAAAAACTGTAATGTATAATGGTTTCATTGAAAATTGTTAACACATTTTTATTAAGCAGTTTATAGTACCTACTTTATGCCACTTTTCTCACACCCTCTTTGTGGCTTATAAATAAATATCCACTTTGGGGTGTGTATGTAAATTGCTGGCTTTAGTTTCTGGCAGATCTGGCATATTTTATAAATCAACCATTGATGTGCAGTTTCTTTGTTATTTTTGACAGGAGCAGCTCCAGTAGCTTAATAATGATTAGATTGCACCCATCTTTTAGATCTCAATGTCCCTACACCCCAATTTTGAGCCTTTAATAAATAATTTTGCTCTCTTTTGCTCATTGATGAAGAGCTGAATCCGCGTCTCTTAAGATGTGAAGGAGCTGTCATTCACCCTGCCTCTGTACAAGGGCATATTGTGTCCACCTTCACTTTTAGAAATGCTGCACATTTGCAAGACGCAGGTCGGATTAAGGCTGTTATGTTGCAAATGATACGTTTTTACAAAAGCACATAAATAATAGTGTAGAGAATGACAGGAGAAACACAAGGCCTGAATATGCATCATAACCCAAAAACAGACAGCTTCAGAATTATCACATTACGATTGCCATAAAAAATCTTCTTTGATGTTACCTTGTCGCTGAAATAGTCAGCTTCCTCTGTTACCAGCTCCTCTCTATTTTCTTATTTCAAAGAACATTATGGCTATTAAGCAAGATGGCTGAAGAGAAAGGCAGCACGTTAGAGAAGATGAGACAATCATTTTGTAATGAGTGTGCCACCTTGATTATAGCAGCATTCATGAGAAAGACGTGCACTCAAAAAAAAAAGAAAAAAATCACTCAGATATTTAGGCACAAAATTGACTAAAATTGCAGTACTGAAACAAGGCGTCTTTAAGGAAGAGTCCTCTTTCTGGGAGCAGGAACGTGATGTTATGGATGTAAAATGATGTGAGTGTAACTGTAATTGTGAACTTACTGTACAGATTTAGAAAAAAAAACACATTAAATTGGCTAGAATGTTCTGGAAATCTGTTTTTAGGGTGTGAGAGTTTGTGGAGTAGCTAGATTTGTATTTTGAGGAAGGCTGATTTCTGACATGTTTTCATGCATTTTTTTGGGACGGAATCACACAGATGGTAAATATACACTAAATCATTTTAATGGTATGCGACTTAATTTTTGCCACATTGCCTGGAATGGGGTTTGTCAACACTTAGGGGAAAAAAGTGAGTCTATGATTAGATTTGTAGTGGAGACTGACTCCAAGTGAGCCTGCTGCCATCTGAAAGGCACCCATCACAGTTGAGAAGCCCACTGAGCTAACAGAATTCTCGTGCTGTTTGACTTGATTAGCTTCCTCTTATTGACTTGGAAGCCCTGGGTTCTTGACCAGCCTTTCTGTGTGAGGACATGAAATGGAGAAGTGTAAGACCTTGTGCAATATCTTGCCAGTGACTGTTTATAAAAATAAAATCAAAGTACAATTTAATGAAAATAAGACAACATGACTGGTATAGTTGTGTCTGAGTAAAATTTCCAAATATCAATGAGAATCGCATAGTGGAGACTTACAGACAAACTAAAGAGCACAGATAGACAATGAGCAATCAGACATTGGAGGGGAGTTTGAGAAAATCCAAAGTCCTAAAATGATCGAAAGGTGAAAACCAGATTTAAATATTATCAAAATTCTTTTGCATCATCTTTGTTATTTATATCTTTGGATGCCTACTTGACTTTTAGTAAACCGATCTCCCCATGTCGCATGTCATGGTATGCTTATTATTCTTGTCTGGTCTTCAAGAGAACATGGAGCCAATTTTTAAACACAGTATGGTGATTTATAACCTGTAAAATAAACAAGTGAAATTGCTATAATCAAGGAGTACAAGAGGACCTCAAACTAAATGTCTTTTATAATTTGACTACAGTTTACAATGATTAACCTCATGTTGCTGTGATATTCTAAACAGGTCATGGTCTACGGAAAGCCAGGCAAACATTAGTCACACTGTAGACAAGTATCCTGAATTCCTACTTTGTTTTGACATGGATGGATTGATAGACACACATTTGGGTTCTCCAGAAACACAATGTAAGGATTTTAAATACCATAAGGCATATACTATATAAAAACGCAGAAACAAAGAATCATATCTGTGGCTAGCAGGAGAAAAAAGGTGATGCTCTATGGGTTAGAAAATGACTGAATGATGTTTCCAATTGTTTTGCTTGAGTAATTGCTTGTTTCCGAGGATCACCTAAATAAGTAACAAGACATTTATTTAATATACAAGTTCAAACATTCAACTCCACCCAGAAAAAAATTCAAAGGTGTCTTAATGAATTTGAGTTTTAAAAATTGTGGATGGTTAAGACAAATTAGACAGGATATGAGTCTTTAATAAGAGTTTTTGAAAAATTCAGTTTTAACAGATCTGTAGAGAAGTGGCTGAAATAGTTCAACAGTGTTCAAATTTATGTTTAAACCTCAAAGTCAACTTTTAAAATATCTTTGTTTAGCTGACACCTCACAAGGAGTGTTGAAGGAACAGACTTAATTCTTTAATGGAGAGAGCATGTCCACTTTGACAATCCTGGGGAAATCTGGTGAGCCACAGTGTTGTTGTTCTATGTGTTTTTTGGTTAGAGCAGTACGAAGAGAGCTTCTGTAAAGAACTTCACTATGTCACATCTAAACATGCTGTACACAATAGTGCACAAACTGAGCTGGATTTACAAAATCAATCCAGCACACATGAAAAAAGGTATCTTAATAAATAAGTAGTGCCAAAACATCACTAGTAAAAAGAAGGCGCAACTGCACTGGGTTGAGGAACACCATGATGTGACATGAAAGATCTGGAAACGAAGTCCTGGACACTAACTTGATAGTACTTTTTTTGTCTCTGATAGAAAATTTTGATTTTTACAGAACTGGAGAAATAAACAACTACTCTAGCACTCTGATATACACACTAGAAATGCAAAAAAAATTAAACTGACTTGGCTAAAGATAAGAGAGCAGTCACTGTGAGGCATTGCAAAAATGTATTGCTGACGGTATAAAGGAGCCCTAGTAGCATTTCTTGACACATTTATGCTAAATATCATAAAAGTTCTCAATGTCAGTGTGTCCGAGAAATGATGTGCATGCAGCATTGTTTTATAATGGTCATCAGTTTTGTCTTCATTCTCTCCTCTGCTATTACCTCCAGCAGGCCGAGATGCATCCCATAAATAGGCCTGCCTTCTTAATCATCTTGTTGATTTGATAGGTCATTGTTGAAGGGATTTTTCCAGCCCAGTACACCGTCATAGAAAATCTCACTGGCCAACACAGACCTCATGTAGAACATATAAAGGATATCACAACCCACATTAAAGGAGCACAGTCTCCTAAGAAAAAAAGCCCTTTGTTATATAGCTCCTCTGTGTTATGAGACCAGTCCAGCATGTCTTGTGGAGCCCCCAAGTACTAATGAGAATATTGCAAAAACATCATGAATAAAAATAAGTGGAAAACAGTATTTGTTTATATATTTGTTTTCATATGAATTATTTTTATAACTTAGATATTTGGAAATGTCCAAGAAACTGATATTTATTCTGCATTGTATTGGCATGAGATGCCAAATATTCAACTTTTTTGTTTTAAATAGCATTATCATCTTTGTCTGGTAGTTAAAATGTTAAGCATTAATATTATAACATTTCAGCTATAGGTTATATTAGGTTTTATGCATAATAACTTAATTTATGGGGAAGAATTTGTATAAATTATGTATTACATTATGTAATTCATGTAAATCCATTTGATCAAAATTATGCACATTTTGAGAAGCTTGATTTTTGTTTTTTTTTCTTCTTGTAGTCGCTGCCAAGCCCACATTTCTCTCACTTACTGAGTAGACTCAATCATGTTGCAAAATAATTCTACTTTATCACACTAAATTAAAATGAAGTCCATGTACTCACACCTGCCAGTGAGCTTCTAGCAGAGCTAAAACAGAGAACATGTCTAGTAGAGGAGGTCTGAGGTTATATAATGAAACAGAACTGGAAACCAAAATGTTACAGTTATGAATATCAGTGCACAACTTATCTGACATGTTTTTTGTTACAGTCTGATTGATAATGAAAATGCTCTAAATTTTAAATGTAGGTAACTACACTGTCTGGATAGCATATTTTATATGATCTCATAATAAAGCAGTAAGATTTAGTGGTCATATCCTACTTAACTAACAACTTTAATTGCATCTTGGGGTTACTGGAGCACTTACCCTTTTCCTCCAAACCACCAGCACCCCTCTGTTTCATATTCTACTGCACAGGAATTCAGAGACTGGCATATCACCATTAAGCATGTATGTACTCGCTTTCTTCTTTAACAATTCTGTTAAATGGGGTATCCCTCTTGACCCCAACGCTTACTTTCCTGTCTGCATCATCTTTTACAATAAAGTACGTTTTTGTAAAGTAATTTAGTTTTGAGTTTTGTTTTGCCAGTTTTTGTGTTGAAGATAGGGGAGATGTATAGATAGATAGATAGATAGATAGATAGATAGATAGATAGATAGATAGATAGATAGATAGATAGATAGATAGATAGATAGATAGATACTTTATTAATCCCAATGGGAAATTCACAACGCCGTGCGTAGAATTCACACTATAACATGGCGTACTGACAAAAGCGGAAATGTGCTTATGGACAAAAAAATTCAGATGCATAAATCTATGCGTACGCCAACTTCCACGTTCTTCAGTTACATAAATCCCGGTCAGTGTGAAAAGTAACACACGTGCACGTGCCTGCTGTCCCGCCCCAACTCCTCCCAGAATTACACCTCTTTGAATATGCAAATCAATATAAATAGCTCTTAAGCGCAGTCTTCTGTGAAAAGACAATGGCAAAAGCACAGGGGAAAATAGAAAAATTTCAGTGAATACCAAGTGGAGGCAAAGAAAAACATACTATTTGTTGGTTTTAATGGTGATATAAACAACAAAAGGAAGTTGATCAAGTGACATAGCGTGTTGGAGAAACTCACAAGCTCAAGTTCACAAAGTCTCACAGTGCCCAAAATAAAAAAGAAGTTGTCACATATCAAAGTCGCCGTGAAAAGGCGAGTCGTAGCCCACCGTCTGAATGTCATATGAAAGTTTATTAGGGTACAGAGAAAAAAAAATAGGCACACAGTGGGAAAAGCACGAAATGTGAACTTTAATCTCTAATTTCCACTTTAATCACGTAGTTTATTTTGTCATTAAAGTAGAACATCATAAACTTCATCTTAAAATCGTTTAATTAACTAGTTTCTCAAATCCCATTGTAACTAAAGTAGCACATTAAATGCTTTGTTGTGTATTTGATCTTATATGTGCTCTATGCGTGTGAATCACTACATGCTTCTGGGCTTTCTCTTCTTCTGAAAGGACACAGAATCCATTACATTCGTAACATTACAGCTCTCTGAATAATTGAAATACTGAGATGTATACATGATGTCATTTTCATGATGATAGGAGTTAAAACATGTTATTAGATATGGGAACACGGTGGCACAGTGATAGTTCCTGCCTCACGCAAGATGCTTGCTGTGCCGTGCGTGACCTTTGATTAAATAATTCCTTGCAGCAGTACTGTCTCTTTCAAATGTACTAACCCCCAATTCCTGTCCTTACTTTTCTTTCTCCAAATACCCAATCGCCACACAATATAGATAAGCCATCTGCAAGCTTAGAACGCCGATTCTTCAAAACTTTTAAGAAACATTGAAATATCTTCGTAGTACTTGTTTAATTATTCTATCCATCTATCCATCCAGTGTCGCGCCAGCACCAGCAAGAATACAGCGCGAGGCAGGAACAATCTGTGAACGGAGCACCAGATCCTTGCTAGCGCAGCAACACCATGTCCTCATATGTTTAATTATTAACAATATAGATTATTTAAATGAAGTTAAAATTTTATCTGTATAATATAATACACATATTTTGCTGCATTTCATCTTAAAAATGATATCATCATCATATGTAAATACGTGCTTTATAAAGTGGCTCAGGTTGTGCAATATTATAACTGTAGTGCAAGTTTACAGTGAGGTGATTGTACTTATAAGTACAAACAGTTCTACAAGGAGAACTTGATGGACTGATTGAGTGCGTTTATAGTTCTTGCGATGAAACTGTTCCTGAACCGCGAGGTCCGTACAGGGAAGGCTTTAAAGCGTTTGCCGTGTGAGAGCAGTTCAATAGACAGCATGGCTGAGGCAGCGTGTGCTTGATGCTGTATATCGATAATTCTATTTCAGATCAGCTGCTGTAGATCTGTGATTCCCCACTCAGATATAGTGATATAAATGCTCCGAGTGGTGCAGTGAGAGTAATATGGAAAAAGATGATCCGCTGTGGCAACCCCTAATGGGAACAGCTGAAAGACGAAGAAGAAGGTGCAGTGAGAGTAACAACGCTAAAGCAGCTATGGCATTTAGAATAGTTTTACCATTCTGTGGACCATTATATTGTTACAAGTTAATTACAATCAGATGCCTTAAACTAATAAACAATATGCAGTTAGTTTCAGTGTATATGATAAAGCCGCGTTAGGGATGTAGATCTAAAAAAAGACAGGGAAACCACACGGAACAGGAGCACTGCTTTGATGCTGGGTGCCGCCAGTTTGCAAAACCGAGCAGAGAACTTGCGTACGCCAGGGTTGGAGCTACCATGAAAATGCGCATGGCTTTACGGCAAGTTTAGGTTTTATACATCGCGATTTGAGCGTGGAATCGTTCGTACGCAACATTTTTGTACGTACGCACCATTTATACATGAGGCCCCTGGTTATTGACTTAAGCTTGTTCATTCAAATCCCAAGGTAGCAAAATTTTTATTTATCTCATCATCCTAAAGTCAAAATGAGGTGCATTTGTCCTTCTGAACAAACAAGTAAGATTGCAATACTAGGGATCAGCATGGGATGTGCTGTTTCTTGGAAGTCTTCTCATGGCAGTGACATGTTTTTGTACAGGATAAGCAATACAGACTCTTCTTCACTCACTTCAAAGTATAAGGCACCCATCCATCAGATCACTAGATGATTGCTCCAGAAAGGTGATCAATATATACCAGTGTTGCAAAGATGCATGTCCAAAGGTATAGGTGTACAGGGAACAGGTTTGAAGGAATTTGGCTGTCAGTTAGTTTAGCATCACTTATGCACCTTTCCAGTTCTGGAATATCAAATTAAGATATATTAAGGACCTCATATGAACTGTATCTGAAATGATGAGATGATAAGCATATCCACATGCTAAAACAAACACTGGTTTTTTTTCTGGACTGCTTTTTAAATTTTGTTTCAAGAAAGTAACAGTGTACAATCAGACAGATAAAAGTTGCAGAAATTCCTCTTTTGGGGACCAGCCTTTCCCCTACGGAAGCAGTGCTGAGAAGGTTTAAATTGATTAACTATGATATTTTAATAGACAGTAGTTTTTACTGAGGTGCAGCATCAGGGTGTAAGTAATATTGTGGATGCTGAGATGAAACTGGCAGCCCAAAGGAAATATTGAGGCAATAATATCAAGCCAGGAGGTGAATGGCATGAAAGAATTAGGACAAAAGATGCTCACTAGGGTTAAGTACACTGGAATGAGCTAAGAACTGATAGTCAAACCAAATACAGTAATCCCTCACTTATCGCGGGAGATAGGTTCCAAGGCCGACCGCGATAACTGAATTTCCGCAAAGTAGGGACACTATCCATCCATCCATTTTCCAACCCGCTGAATCCGAACACAGGGTCACGGGGGTCTGCTGGAGCCAATCCCAGCCAACACAGGGCACAAGGCAGGAAACAATCCCGGGCAGGGTGCCAACCCACCGCAGGACACACACAAACACACCCACACACCAAGCACACACTAGGGCCAATTTAGAATCGCCAATCCACCTAACCTGCATGTCTTTGGAATGTGGGAGGAAACCGGAGCGCCCGGAGGAAACCCACGCAGACACGGGGAGAACATGCAAACTCCACGCAGGGAGGACCCGGGAATCGAACCCAGGTCCCCAGATCTCCCAACTGCGAGGCAGCAGCGCTACCCACTGCACCACCGTGCCGCCCAGGGACACTATATTTATTTAATTATTTAACGTGTATTTGGACGTTTTTAAACCCTCCCTGTATTGTTTACAACCCACCGTTTACTCTATTAAAAACAGGGACAACTGCTAAGCAATATGAAATCGGTAGATAAGTTTACACTTACTGTATAGCGAAGTACAAGTAGCAGCTTGTAGGCGGTCATGACGTCGTCAACCTTGTTGCAAAGATTTCTAAAGCAGATTCCATCCAGACTACTGCCTTATCACGTCCACTTGCAACTCGTTTTGCACCCTGGTTAAAGGACACTGCGGCCGTAGATCTTATATGCTTTTCCTCCTTTTTAAATAAAAAGAATCGATGTCCTGCAGCGGTGTAGCTGTTCCCTTCCTTCAACATATCCAAAACTTTTACCTTTTCTGCAATCATTTGCATCTTCTGTTGGTGCTTGGACACGGCCCCTGAAGCATTAGCATGTTAATGATGAATGAGTGAGATGAGACTTCCTGGTTAATGCAACACTCCGTCGCTGAGCCAATCAGCAGCACACAGGAACTTAACTGTGTGCTCTGATTGGGTAGCTTCTCAGCCATTCGCCAATAGCATCTCTTGTATGAAATCAACTGGGCAAACCAACTGAGGAAGCAAGTAAAAAGACCCATTGTCCGCAGAAACCCGCGAAGCAGCAAAAAATCTGCGTTATGTATTTAGATATGCTTACATATAAAATTCGCGAAGTCGTGAATCCGCGAAAAGTGAACCGCGAAGTAGCGAGGGATTACTGTACACAAAAAACAAAATTAAAGTCAAAACCAACATTGCAAAAAGGCCCTAATTGAAACTAGAAATACTTTGCCCTAACTACAGTAAATCCTGGGAGAAATCAAGTGATTTATGGTTTTGCCAAAAAGATGGATATTGAGCACAGCATACCACCATCTTAAATAGGTGTTGAGCAAGGATATAATTTGCAACAAGTATAGCAACCATAAACAGTATGGCCTGGACCATGCAAACTTATCACAAAATAGTGTCAACAAACAAATCAAAAATTGTCACCATATTAACAATAACCAGAATCATAAAATCAGCAAAATAATATTCATATAAATTCCAGAGAATAACCACCTTTAGATATATGACAATAACATATTTCAGCAAATGGGAAAAATAAACTGTGCTAACTTTAAAACCAAATAAAGTTCCAAAGGGTCAGAAACCTGGATTCTATACAAGTCTCAAGTTTATACTTTTACTTGGTAGTTCACATTTGCTTTCTTCAGGTGCAGTGTTGTCCTTTGATTCATGCTATTGTTGTGTATTGTAGATGATTGTGACTAGTGAGACTGAATGTGTATGTGTGTCTGATTCTGCTCTGTGATGAACTGATGTTCTTTCTAGGGTTGTTTCCTGCTTTGATCCCAATGCAGCAGGGCCACCAGCTCTAAACAACCATCTATTGTGAAAGTAATCTAATAAATGGATGGATTAACAACTACTGTGGAAACACTGACCAGAGCACACATTTTATCATTCATCAGTGTGGATATCTGTGACTGTCAACATGTCAATTCTTGATCTTTTTCTGTATTCTGTTACAATTTAAAATCCTTTAATTTTGCTATAAAGATACCATTTTTCTCTTTAACCTGCTTCTTTCTCATCTGTGCCTTAATCTGGCCCATCATCAGGACATGGCAACAATGTTACAACACAACTTCTAGTAAAGCATACCACAGCAAAGCAATATTTAAGAAATGATTACACCAGCTACTGACACAAGAGAAGGTAGCAATTTATTCAAAAGCAAATGTTTTGAGAGTTTATTGTTTATTCCATCCATCATCTAGTAACTCTTGCAATTCTTTGGTTCTAGGTACAACTGGAGTTTTCCCTTTATCAGTATGGATGAATGCTCATCTTTTTTTTTGCATTGCACTTCTTTAAGTATACAAAGTTAACTCAGATGTCAAGGTTATGTATATTTTATGTTGTCTGTTTTGTTAATTTGGGGTTATTTTTCATATCTTTATTTCTATTCTTTATTGTCTACTGTTTCACTTGTGATTCTTTAAATGTTCTGCAATTCCTTGTACTTTGTGGGTGAAGCCCCTGAAGGTGGGACCACCCTGATGTCACTCTGACTATCTGAGTAGGCCTAGAAGGCCTTGGAGCATGAAATTATTAGTTTTCTGTGGTGTCTCATAAGTACTTCTTTCTGAATGGGTTTACTGGTTTTGCTATTTTCTTGCTTCTGATTTAAGGAGTCTTAATTTTTCATTTTCATATTTTGACCTTTTTTATGCTTAAAATTGCCTTTTTAGGAAAATCTTTGTGGCTGTTTTTGCTCTGTTGAGCTTTTATTTGCATTTTGCTCTTTGTAAGTAATCCTTGATTTATTAAAATTCCTGTTTGCCTTTTTGTTGCACAAACCAAAAGTTTTCGGATATTCTCCTCTTTGAGGGTTTTTTGATATCTTTCTGAATGAACGAGCAGTGATTTTCTCAAACTAAATAAGGAAAAACTGAAATCTTAGTCCTTAGAAAAAATGGAAATAATGAGGATATTAGAAATAAACCTGATCCATTAGCATTAAAAGTAAGGAATTTAAGTGTAATCATTGACTCTCACCTAAACTTTTCAAATCATATATGAACCATGTTACTAAGTGCATTTTTCCATTTACGGAACATTGTAAAAGTTACACCTCTTGTAATAGTTCAACATGCTGAGAAATGAACTCGAGTTGTTTTTAGTCAGTTAGTTTACTGTAAAAAACTTCTAATTGGTCTAACTAAGAAAGATGTCAATCAGTTGTGCAGTTAGTCTGGAATGCAGAAACAAGAATCTTATCCAGGAAAAGAAAACCCCTAGCACAACTCACCAGTTTTAACATTGTTACATTTGTTACCAGTGTTTATTAGAATTGAATTTAAAATACTACTAATGGCATATAAAGCCTTAAATGATCTTGCTTATTCCTATATTTTCGGGTGCCTGTTCCCCAACATTCCAAGTCATAATAGTGGTCTGTTTATTATTCCAGGAGCCAAGCATGAAAGAAGTGGTGAGGCAGCCTTCTGCTGTTATGCACCAAAAATCTGGAATACTTTACCAATAGAGATATGCCAGGCTAACACTGTGGATCACTTTAAAGAACTCCTAAAAACCCAGTTTTTTAATAGGGCTTCTTTGTACCTACATTTTAGTTCTACCCTTAATAAACTAGATATGAGGAGAATTATCTTATTCTTCAATGAATCTGCAATTTTTATTAATCTTTACTTTTCTCTGCTTTCTGTTCTGGTTCTTCTGTGTTCACATTCTCCACCACCTGATCAAAGTCCTGTGCTGCCACCTGTGACGTCTGAATGTTTGAACAGAAGCATATACCACAACCTGCCGCAAGATCCACTGCGTCAAATTCTCTATGATGAAGCCTTAAAAAAACAAACAATAAAGAAGTACTTAAGAACAGTGTGGGCTGAATGGTCTTTTGGTCCGGAACCCCTTTAGGTTTTTAAATGTTTTTCTGTCCCCTTTGCCCACCTGACTTTATTAAACTCTCATTTAAGGACTTAAAATAAACAATTCTATATACAATATATTCTATATTCTGTTTTTCTTAATTATATATCTGCCTCATGTAAGTGTGCATTTTATATTTTTTATTACTGTTTATGCATTATTCATATCAAATTTTAATTTATTCTGGATATGTAACTACTTCTTAGACATCTTGTAAAGCACATTGAGCTGCATTATTTGTATGAAAACATGCTGTAGAAATAAATGTTGTTCATGTTATATTTTATATAGTCCCTTTTGGAGCCTGCTCTGGCTGAAGCCAGCAGGTAGTATTTTGGGGCCTGGCTGAGTTCAGCTAGGCCTCTGTTGGGAAGACCAGTTAGGATTCTGGCCTGCCCTCTTGCTTCTTTAATAAAGTTTCACAACCGTTTTGCCTTTGAGGAAGCTTCATATCCTAACACAGAGTATGTAATGACTTCATTCTTAAAATGCTCTTCATGTGCTGTGCATTTAATCTCACTCTTTTCACTACCCTCTACTTGGTGTTTCGTTGCATGACGACACCAATTACTCAGTCGTCACCTGAAGTCGATGTAATCGTAAATGGTCTCAGTGTTACAAAATGTACACCTGGTGTAAACATGCTGGTGTGTTCTGGGGAGGTGGAGGTGACAGTAATTCTGAATGGACTGAGTTCAATAAAGAGGATCTAGAACCTTCTCAGCCAGTCTGAGTTGAGGGGGACCAAAGGCTATCCCTACCACAAATAGTCGATAGAATGAAAACAGGTCAGGACTAGGTCTCTAGTTCATCACAAGGACCACTTGCACTTACTCACTCACTCATGTACATAAACGCACACCTTACAGTTGCACACAATGACAGTTTGCAGTTGACCATTAATATACAGTTAGGTCCATAAATATTTGGACAGAGACAACTTTTTTCTCATTTTGGTTCTGTACATTACCACAATGAATTTTAAATGAAACAACTCAGATGCAGTTGAAGTGCAGACTTTCAGCTTTAATTCAGTGGGGTGAACAAAACGATTGCATAAAAATGTGAGGCAACTAAAGCATTTTTTAACACAATCCCTTCATTTCAGGGGCTCAAAAGTAATTGGACAATTGACTCAAAGGCTATTTCATGGGCAGGTGTGGGCAAGTCTGTCGTTATGTCATTATCAATTAAGTAGATAAAAGGCCTGGAGTTGATTTGAGGTGTGGTACTTGCATGTGGAAGCTTTTGCTGTGAACAGACAACATGCAGTCAAAGGAGCTCTCCATGCAGGTGAAAGAAGCCATCCTTAAGCTGCGAAAACAGAAAAACCCATCCGAGAAATTGCTACAATATTACGAGTGGCAAAATCTACAGTTTGGTACATCCTGAGAAAGAAAGCAAGCACTGGTGAACTCAGCAACGCAAAAAGACCTGGACGTCCACGGAAGACAACAGTGGTGGATGATCACAGAATCTTTTCCATGGTGAAAAGAAACCCCTTCAACAGCCAACCAAGTGAACAACACTCTCCAGAGGGTAGACGTATCGATATCCAAGTCTACCATAAAGAGAAGACTGCATGAAAGTAAATACAGAGGGTGCACTGCAAGGTGCAAGCCACTCATAAGCCTCAAGAATAGAAAGGCTCGATTGGACTTTGCTAAAGAACATCTAAAAAAGCCAGCACAGTTCTGGAAAAACATTCTTTGGACAGATGAAATCAAGATCAACCTCTACCAGAATGATGGCAAGAAAAAAGTATGGAGAAGGCGTTGAACAGCTCATTATCCAAAGCATACCACATCATCTGTAAAACACGGTGGAGGCAGTGTGATGGCTTGGGCGTGCATGGCTGCCAGTGGCACTTGGACACTAGTGTTTATTGATGATGTGATACAGGACAGAAGCAGCTGAATGAATTCTGAGGTGTTCAGAGACATTCTGTCTGCTCAAATCCAGCTAAATGCAGTCAAATTTGATTGGGCGGCATTTCATGATACAGATGGACAATGACTTAAAATATAAGCCAAAGCAACCCAGGAGTTTATTAAAGCAAAGAAGTGGAAAATTCTTGAATGGCCAAGTCAGTCACCTGATCTTAACCCAACTGAGCATGCATTTCACTTGTTGAAGACTAAACTTCAGACAGAAAGGCCCACAAACAAACAGCAACTGAAAGCCGCTGCAGTAAAGGCCTGGCAGAGCATTAAAAAGGAGGAAACCCAGCATCTGGTGATGTCCACGAGTTCAAGACTTCAGGCTGTCATTGCCAGCAAAGGGTTTTCAACCAAGTATTAGAAATGAACATTTTATTTCCAGTTATTTAATTTGTCCAATTACTTTTGAGCCCCTGAAATGAAGGGATTGTGTTAAAAAATGCTTTAGTTGCCTCACATTTTTATGCAATCGTTTTGTTCACCCCACTGAATTAAAGCTGAAAGTCTGCACTTCATCTGCATCGGAGTTGTTTCATTTAAAATTCATTGTGGTAATGTACAGAACCAAAATTAGAAAAAAGTTGTCTTTGTCCAAATATTTATGGACCTAACTGTAACCTCATATGCCAGCGACATGGCTAAGATATGGTATCGACAGTGTCTTCTTATGAAAGCCAGTGGGGCAGCAAGCACAGGTGAGTCCACATTCTCTGCACTGGGTAGTTCTTAAGAGTTAACTGATGCCTCTCCAAGTTCATGAATATAGCTTCCACACGCAACTAGTATATAATAAAAAAAGTAAGCAATCTAATGTTGACCATTATTAATGCAAGCATTTTTAAAGTTGATCAATAATTATGTTTAATGTCAGATAAATTATTTTACATCTTCCTTAAATATGAAATCTTCCATTGATAGTTTAAAAATGGTTGTTTGCTGAATAATTTTGTGGGCTGTATTGTAATGATAATCATTCTGTTATGATATATCATCCTAAAAGCCAGTATTTAAAGTTGCTTGATATATGACTAAATAAAATTCAATATTAAGATTACTAGTACTACTCCTCGCAAAACCCACTGTTCTAAAATGCTGCTCGCTATGTTGTGGTTTAATGTCTTAATTGCTGGTTTAATTCCCTTATCCAACACACTTTGTTACCCACAGCAAATTATTTCACCTGCCTTTGGCCCATTGGCAAAGGAATGTAAATGCCAGTACTGTGTCTGAATCTTGCGATTTCCCCTTAATAATCGCATCAACCATTGTCAGACAGTTTTTGGTTATTTGTTTTCACACAATCTATAAGATGATAATTGTAAACGTTATGTCAGCATGTCAAATGCACCTAAAACAGATTTTAAGTGTCTAATCATATCAAGTTTTGCAGAATCAGACATATAAAACATACATCTGTAGACATCCACTAGTGTAGACTACTGTAGACATCTACTAGTAGTTAGTAGTGAACTAACCTGACAAGACTAAATCATATCCAACTCTGTCCACAGCACAAGTGTTATTTTTAAGAAGTTATTTCCTTAATTAACATTACCTTTTGCTATGTTTTGACATTTTAGTTAGATAATGAATATTAGAAGTAGATGAGACTGCTATAGGGGCGGCACAGTGGCGCAGTGGTAGCACTGCTGCCTCGCAGTAAGAAGACCTGGGTTCGCTTCCCGGGTCATCCCGGCATGGAGTTTGCATGTTCTCCCTGTGTCTCCCTGGGTGCTCCGGTTTCCTCCCATAGTCCAAAGACATGCAGGTCAGGTGCATTGGCTTTCCTAAATTGTGCTTAGGATCGTAATTGTGCTAAATTTTGTGTGTGTGTCTGCCCTGCAGTGGGCTGGCGCCCTGCCCGGGGTTTATTCCTGCCTTGCGCCCTGTGCTGGCTGGGATTGGCTCCAGCGGACCCCTGTGGATAGGATATAGCAGGTTGGAAAATGACTGACTGAGACTGCTATTACTCAGTGCATTTTTATTATTATTATTTAACACAATTAACAGCATAATTCATTATGCTTCTGGCAGGCGTACATCCCAGTAGAGTTCTTTGTGTAAATGAATGTGTCAACACCATTTGCCCTTACACATCAAAGTGGCCTTTACACTGAACTAAAATTGTCTGTAGCCTCAAAGAAAAGTTACAGTGTTTATATTTGTCTGGCATAATAATTGCTACTTTTATACTTAGAAATATGTCTGAAAATACCATGCCAGTTAAATACATATATTAAAATAAAACAAAATAACAGTTGGTTATATTGTATATTTTAAAGAAGTACAGAAAAATCATCGGAAAGTAAATAACTCTACTGTCCTATTTACAGCAGTGAGTAGGATAATGGCAACAGTAATTATTTATTTTTTCAATTAGTCTCTTAAACAATGCTCTGTGAATTTTCAACAGACCAGTAGAATAAATCTTAAAGCAGAGCTGCCTTTTAATCTATCCATCCATTTTCTTGGCTTGTGTATTCTAATAGTGCTGTGAGGACCTGGCCTTACTGCAGCAGCACTCAAAGATAAAAACCAACCCTGGACAGGATGGCAGCAGCTCTTTTTGTAAGATCAGATTTTTAGTAGGTTGAGAGAGAGTAAATATAAGCCACAATTAAATATACTACTAGATGTATACTATATATAAAGATGATCTGTACCCACCTGCTACTCCTGCCCTGTGAAGAAGATACTAAGCGGAGATGATAAATATATGCAGATTTTGAGCCGCCTTAAGGAGGGAAAGCAGCACACCACTCTGCATTAAACTAAATTTTAGAAAATGGGCCCTACATGTAATTAATTAACACTCACCCAGCTACCTGTAAACTGAACAGTAGCAATCCATTTATAAAATTATTGCCAAAACACCCATTATTCCTCATTGTAGAGTTTACAAAAGAAGGATTTCCAAAAGTCAACAAAAAAAGAGGCAGTTTTGTTCCAGTAAGTGACCAGTGCTAGCTTAGTAGCCCAAGGGTAAAATCCTCTGCTACAGGGGTCTCCATCTCCGTTTCTAGTGTGTTAATCTTGAGGCAGATTTTCGTTCTAAACCTTTTCTTATTTAGTGACCATCAGAAAATAAAAACAGGTTTTTAGGCCTACTTGAGTACTTTTGGCAATCATGGTTAGCAATGGCCCTGTGTGCAAAGAAATCCTGACTATGGGTCCTTTCATTTCTTTAAACCCAGACTACTAATTTGGCAAACAGGATACAACTTGGCACTCTTGTGCGTGTATGCCATTATTTACCCTGCCCACAGTGTTCCTTTAACATCCTTTTTGTTCTTCATTGACTTTATTCTTGTTTGTTTGAAGTATACCAAACTCTTTCTGAAATGATATCTCATGGTGACTAGCTGGATATATTGGCATGGGATCTTCCAGCCAAGTAAATCACTGGGATCTCAGATAAAACCTCAAGTCAATTAAAGTTTTGCATCAGGTTTTTTGGGGAATATTTGTAGGAAGGAAGGGAAAAAACAGGGAATCGTCCAGCAAGGGTCACAGAGTCTTCTTGTTACACACATCTTATTAATGTTGGATGACAAAAGTACAAATACATGTGTTGCTGTTATCTTATTGACTGAAGGTTATCTCTTACTTAAAAAGGCTCCAATGCATGTAGTGATATATAAACAGTTAATCTATAAGGTTAGGTATTTGCACTTGTATCTAGAATTAAATAGCACAGTTTTAAAACTGCTTAGATAGAGAACAGTCACATAAGAAAGATGGAATATACATCAGTTTATCAGGGTGAAAACCTAATTAAATATGTACAGACTAATGCTGATTGGCCAAATTCGCCAATGTGTTTTTCACTGTGTTTATTGGTGATTCTGTTCACTGAATGTTTTCCTAATTCACCATGCCATTGGCTTAGACCAGGGGTCTCCAACCTTTTTTCCCCTGAGAGCTACTTTTACAAAATGAAAATGGCCGAGAGCTACTCATGTTTTCTAACGTTTATTCTCATGGCTTATTTCAATCCAAACAAACTGAATAAGTTTGTTTTGCCTGAACATTTACAAAATGTTGGTGTCAACAACTCACATTTTGCATTAAAACATCACAAAAAATATTTAGTTCACCTGCAAGTGCATTTTGTATGTCTGTATGCCTTTTCTAGTGTATCTCACACTATTGAATTAAAACATGAACGCTGTCAAAACAAAACAATCCAATTCCAAATACACAGATATGACTTCTTCATTTGTCATTCTGTTCCATGTCACTGTTTCACTTTATTTGCATGTCCAGTTGCATGTGTGATGTGTTTTTTAGTTAGTGAGATGACTGACACTGCATGGAGTCAACAAGACAGGCAGGTGTATGGTGGAGTGTAGTCACTTAGGTTCACTCAAATGGAGTCATTTAAATGTTCATCTGTCAGTCTTGTTCTGAACTTTGATTTCATGACATTCATGTCAGAAAAGTCCGACTCCCAGAGGTATGGAGACCCAAACAAAGCAGACATTTTCAGAGATGCTTGGTGAAGATTCTTATAGTTATCTGGCTCTGCTAAGCTCCGGAAATGCTGAGAATGCTGTTGAGGCTTTAACTGCACATTATTTTGAAGGTTTATTAATATATAATATATAAAATCCAATCTCTGTCTGTCTGCATGTCTGTCTGCTTTTCACGAGAGAACTACTTAACGGATTTAGATCGGGTTTTTTCTATAATTTCTTTGAACTATCCGGTTGATTTTGCGACTCCTCTCATTTCACTATGTATCATAGTTGACTTGCGGTACAGATTTAGTTGTGTGAATCCGAGAAACATCGGGGTTTGTGTGTGTGGGGGTTCGGAAGAGCCTTCCTCACTCACTCGCCAGCTTTGGGGTGTGTTCCTTAACTCCGCTTAGCTAGCGAACGACGAGAACAATTGAATTCAATTTTGTTTGATATTTAAAATGAAGTGTTACTTAGGGTCTTGATGATGTTTGAGTCCGGATATTCTCTTAAGTGTGTGCCACATTGAAAAGACAGATTTTGCAATTCAGATTGTGGATCATGATTTTATGTTAAAAGGATCTTGATATGATTTTTTTGGAAAGATCATCCACCCCTAATTTGACTAATCTTGTTTTAAAATTTATGTAGGATTCATTAACCCTTTGGTGAGCTTCTTGGAAAGGGGGTGTGAGCTACTGATAGCTCGCGAGTGACATGTTGGTGACCCCTGGCTTAGAGAAACCTTTTTTCCCCCAGCACTCCATGACACTTTGAGAGGGCAGCATGACATCTCAAACCTGTAACAGGCATGTGCAGGACCTTCAGGCATGCATACTGTACTCGTACTCCTCCTCAAATCTCACTTTACTGCTTGATCACCTTTCGCATGTGTGATGTCAACTCCCAGTCTTTACTACAGCAGGGTTTACACTCCAAATACATAAAAAAAGAAAAAAAAACTTGAAAGTATTTTTGAGGGCTACATTAGCTGGTTGTGTTGGGAATTTTATGAGTATTGGTGCTGCATATGTAACAATTGTTTGGCAAGTAAGTGAGTGTCCCCTGAAATGACCCAAAATTAATTCTTGAATTGCACTTCTGTCACCATCAACTGGATTAAATAATGGATAGATGGATACTAAAATGAGAATGCTACTTTATCTTAGTAAGTAAGTTGCACATCGGACTATTATAAAGTCGTGGCCTGATCTTAGCTTTCCTTTGGAGAGCTTGTCTACTAACTCATGTGGCTATTAGCTGCCCTCTTGTACTGATGCAGAGATAAAAAATCAACAGTTAAAAAAGAGAGCAGAAGCCAGTCCTCCTGACCGCATCATTCTCTAGAGTTTTCAAAGGAGCATTTAAGGACTTTCAAGACTAAAAGCAAACATATTGTGTATTAATCTATAAAAATCACATAAATCTTACTATGAAAATGTGAGTAACCTTAAAAAATATGCCATGAGAATTATGATCATTTCTCAAAAAAACATGGGAAAGCATTTTTCAATTGAGTCATCCATTGCAAAATTCTTGTAATCCTCGTCATTTAATGTGTAAATGCACACATTAATAAATCACATATCTTTTTCAACCCTTTCTCCAGGGGATAAACAAGTGTTCAAAGCACAGCTAAAACTAGCTTGAATTTTATAAGTTGGTGGGAACTCTTATTAACCCTGATGAACTTTTAGGACCTAGCTAGTCAACTCACTCCATGTGGGCTCTAGTTTTTGATCCACACAAGATTGCTTTTAATTGAAACTCCTGTATTAGTTATACAACCGCTTATTAACTGCATTAGATCTGTATTGTGTCATTGTTGATTGACAGAATAATAATTACCTTTTGTAGGAATTGAAAAAATATTATTATATATTCCAGATCTAGATCTTAAGATTTTGCTGTGTTATTTCTTTTGAACTGCCATTGTTATCTAAGAAGTTGCCTGCTAATGATTTCACTGGTGGAATGTTATTAAAAATAGCAGCCTACCTTTAGCTTTTAGTGCCTGTATCTTCTTTTAGTTGTTATTATTCATACAGTTTAGAACTCAAGGTCAATAAAAGATAAATGAGGAAATGAAAAATGGCTTCCTATTTATTGAAATCTATAGAAGTAAACAGAAATATCAGTTTGATTGCAGAATGAAAGTAAGAAAAGACCTCCATGGAGTGAGTTGAGTAGCTGAGTTTCAGACATCTGTTACAGACATGTTGAATGGTCATATTCAAATGAGTATTAAAGACATTTCTGTCAGTGAAAATGTCAGCAGGGTCAATTTTTGCAGAACAGCAAATAATTTAATATGGGCTAACTGCCCTTAAGGTTAGAGAAATGACGTCAACATAGCACTCAAGTGACAAGAGAACCACAGGAATTACAATCCTTCAGATGTTTGCTCTACAAAATATTTTAGGCGAAGTGAGTTTGCGAACACCCACTGAGATAATCTGAGGTTCCCAAAGTATGATTGATTCATACATAAACATGACCCTTGAGGTCAGTGATCATCAATTTGTGAAACATAACATGAAGGTTGGTGCCAGAGGGGAGGCAGTAAGTGATGTCCACAAAATGAAAATTTTAATGGCAGTAAGGTAATCGGTTGAGGTGAGATTAAAAGGAGGGAAGGCAAAGGGGTATTGTGTGTTTTGTTCATACAATCAGGTATACTAAGGTGAAAGAATGTGGTCTCTGTTGTAGTAAGTCCAAGTAGGCAGCCTCCTGTCCCACTGTTGAATATATATTTTTTAGGATAATTATACAAGGAGACATTCAAGGAAATGCTTAAGGCAAGGCTGGCCCATGAAATAGGAGATGCAGGTACTTGTTTTTGATGCACAGGGGTGGCACGTGGGCTGAGGCACTCATTGATAATGGTGGCGTTTTCTTGCAACAATATCTATTTTTTTAACATTACATAATAAGAATTACATGCATGTACACTGGCTTAGGTACAGTGTTAGGGAACATTATTTTTAAAATTAACTTAGTTACATTACTCATACATACAAAAAAAGTAACTAAATTTGGATTTCGGGATGCATTTGATAAGGTGCCACATGAAGAGGTAAGGCATCAAACTAAAAGAATTGGGAGTTCAGGATGATGTTTTTAGATGGGTGCAGAATTGGTTCAGACACAGGAAACAGAGGGGTGATGGTGCGAGGAACCTCATCAGAACTGGCCGATGTTAGGAGTGGTGTTCCACAGGGGTCAGTGCTAGGGCTGCTGCTATTTTTAATATATATAAATAAGTTAGATAGGAATATAAGTAACAAGCTGGTTAAGTTTGCAGATGATAACCAAGCTGGGTAGATTGGCAACTAAACTTGAATCTGTTGGATCATGACAGAGAGATTTGGGCAGCATGCAGGCTTGGGCAGGTTTGTGGAACATGAAATGTAGTGTAAGTAAATGTAAAGTATTACATTTAGGAAGTAGAAAGTTTAGGTGTGAATACACAATGGTATGTCTGAAAATCGAAATTACACCTTATGAGTATGATTTAGGAATTGTACTGGACTAGATGCTATCACATTCCAGACAGTATTCAGAAACCGTTAAGAAGGCTAACTGAGTACAGTATTAGGTTATATAGCACAATGTGTAGACTACAAGTCCAAGGAGGTTATGTTCAAACATTATAATGCACTGGTGAGGCCTCATCTGGAGTACTGTGTGCAGTTTTGGTCTCCAGGCTACAAAAAGGAAATGGCACCGCTGGAAGAATGCCAGAGAATAGTTATGGAATCAGCCTAGTCATTACAGGGGATGAGTTATGAGGAATGATTAAAAGAGCTGAACCTTTTCAGTTTAAGCAAAAGAAGATTAAGAGGAGACAGGACAGAAGTGTTTAAAATTATGAAGGAAATTAATACAGTGGATTGAGACTTCTTCTTCTTATTTCGGCTGCTCCTATTACTTTAAAATGAGTTCAAGAAGAATACGGGGACACAGTTGGAAACTTGTTAAGGATAAATTTCGCACAGACATTAGGAGCTTTTTCTTTACACAAGAATCATAGACACATGGAATAAGCTACCAGGTAGTGTGGTAGACAGCAGGACTTTAGTGACTTCCAAAACTCAACATGATGTTATTTTTGAAAAATTACGTAGATAGGACTAGTGAGCTTTGTTGGGCTGAATGGCCTGTTCTCATTCAGATTGATCTAATGTTCTAATGTTACACAGGTACTTATAAAATGTAATTCATTACAGTGTGTTTCTTTTGTGTTACTTTTTCTTTTTTGTATGTAAAACTGCACATTTTACTGCCCAGCATTTGCATTAAATCCTAAACCCATGACTCTTCAGGAATCTGATCAGATACTCTGCCAAATATAATATTTTTCTTCTGTTTTATAAATACTGTAACTTCTTGCTTCTCAGGTTGCCAAGACCTGTCTGAATACCTGGGGAAGCTGAAAAAAATATACAGCAGCCCCATGAGTAGTGGAGAGGAGGGGTTCAGACACAGCATTTAACAAGCACTTCAATCTCGACTCCCGGCTGCTAAAGTCCATCGGGTTCTTTCCTTACACGTAATGCTGCTGCTGTGATCACTGGCGCCACGTGACCCTAACCTAGCTGGATTAAATTTACGTCTCAGTATATGCAGGATTAAATATAAATTTGTAAGTTGTGTTCAGTTTTTTCATTTGATTTCATGCTAAACACATGTTTAACACTAGAATTACCAGAGCCAATAAAAAAACTTGTAAATCCAGCCCACCTTAAATCCCTTCGCACCTCTCCATCAGCCTCTTTTGTCTTGTAAATGTGTCGATAAGCCCAAGCAGCAAGCAGCCTGATATACCATCCCCCACCACCTTAGAATGGGCAAGAAGTTCTCCCAGTTCCTGCCTTGATTGATTATCTGAGAGTGATCTACCCAGAATTGTAAGGGGAAATAATTTGATGTGTTTTGTGTCTACAACAATCTATGTAAACACATTGTTAAAACAGAAAAGTTTTTCATGTTTTAGTAATAAATGACAAAATGTAGACATTAACTGTATAATGTGTGAAGGCTGATGGCCAAATATCAAATAAACACTTTCACAAAAGGTACATGGCCAATACAACAGCTTCCGTGGTGCACTGGTTAGAACTGCTGATTTATAATCCCAAGGTTGCGAGTTTGAAACCAGCTCCCTGGCCAATTTATCATTTTGAGTAGTCAGCTACTCTTATAGTTCATATTATACAATAAAGACATACATTTGATTTGTGTCTGTAAAAGGGGGTGTACATTTATAGTACTTGTAAAAAGTTTTTTTTTTTTCACTTTTATTCTCTCAGTCATGATCACGATACAACACTCACCCCCGCCCCAGATTTGATGCGGTTACTTTTTATCTGAAACTGGGAATAACTGTAGATGTGAGTGGTGTTTTGAGACAATGGAACTGGAAATTCTCTGATCTGGCGGTTTAAAAGCTGATCCTTCTTTGCCACCAGGCCTTCCACCTCCACCCCTACCCAGGCTTTGTCCTCTTCCTCCTGACTCTGGCCGTTCAATTCTGGTGACCAGCCCCTTTTTATAGGGCACCCAGAGGGACTCAAGGTGCCCAACAAACTTCTTCCAGCAGCACCAAATAGGGCCCTGTAAAAGTCCAGGCACCCCTGATGGCCATGGGCCCCAGCAGGGTTGAGTTTTCATTGGTTAGTATGGGGGAAAAATGGGGTAAGGGCTCCAGCTGTCCGCTGCAATATATATATTGCCTGGCTGGGACGCCCCTTCACCACATCTGTCAGGAGGACAAGGGTGGGAAGCCCAGTATCTCCCCCTGGATGCGAGATGGCAGCCTCCCTGGGTTGCAGCAGTTCCTCAGACTGCCCCAGGGCTTCATGGGGGTTGGAGTTCTGTGCAGCTCTGTGGGGTTCTGCAGGCACCACCAGGGGGTGCTACAACAGGAGTGGCTGGCCCCTTTTGGGCACTGGTTTTGCCTTGCCCAGAAGTGCAGCCGGATGTCAATAATCAGCCACCTGGAGCACTTTCAGGTACCCAATCAAAGGGAGCCAGTGACCACCACTCAGTGGCCAGTCAGGTGGAGGAGGACAAGGTTACCTGGGAGGAGTGGTGGTGCCAGAGAGGAAAGAGAAGTGCTTTGTTACTTGTGTGCTTGGGACTGTGTTGTGTCTGTGGGTACGGGGAAGGCGTAGCCCACAGACAAAGAAAAATAAAAGTCTGTTTATTTTACACGTGCCTCCCATGTCCAATCTGTGTTGGGTTGGGCGCTATACAGCATCCATTCTTACTACAGTAATCCCTCCTCCATCGCGGGGGTTGTGTTCCAGAGCCACCCGCGAAATAAGAAAATCCGCGAAGTAGAAACCATATGTTTATATGGTTATTTTTATATTGTCATGCTTGGGTCACAGATTTTTGCGCAGAAACACAGGAGGTTGTAGAGAGACAGGAACGTTATTCAAACACTGCAAACAAACATTTGTCTCTTTTTCAAAAGTTTAAACTGTGCTCCATGACAAGACAGAGATGACAGTTCTGTCTCACAATTAAAAGAATGCAAACATATCTTCCTCTTCAAAGGAAACAGAGAGGAAAGCAAACAAATCAATAGGGCTGTTTGGCTTAAGTATGCGAAGCACCGCTGGTACAAAGCTGTTGAAGGCGGCAGCTCACACCCCCTCCGTCAGGAGCAGAGAGAGAGAGAGAGAGAAACAAAGTCAAAAATCAATACGTGCCCTTTGAGCTTTTAAGTATGCAAAGCACCGTGCAGCATACTTAAAAGCTGCACACAGAAGGTAGCAACGTGAAGATAATCTTTCAGCATTTTTAGATGAGCGTCCGTATCGTCTAGGTGTGCGAACAGCCCCCGTGCTCACACCCCCTACGTCAGGATCACAGATAGTCAGCGCAAGAGAGAGAGAAAGAAAAGTAAGTTGGGTAGCTTCTCGGCCATCTGCCAATAGCGTCCCTTGTATAAAATCAACTGGGCAAACCAGCAAAAAATCTGCGATATATATTTAAATATGCTTACATATAAAATCCGCGATAGAGTGAAGCCGCAAAAGGCGAAGCGCGATATAGCGAGGGATCACTGTATATATATATATATATATATATATATATATATATATATATATATATATATATATATAGTGGGTACGGAAAGTATTCAGACCCCCCTTCAATTTTTCACTCTTTGTTATATTGCAGCCATTTGCTAAAATCATTTAAATTAATTTTTTTCCTCATTAATGTACACACAGCACCCCATATTGACAGACAAAAAAAAGAATTTTTGAAATTGTTGCAGATTTATTAAAAAAGAAAAACTGAAATATCACATGGTCCTAAGTATTCAGACCCTTTGCTGTGACACTCATATATTTAACTCAGGTGCTTTCCATTTCTTCTGATCATCCTTGAGATCACCTTCATTTGAGTCCAGCTGTGTTTGATTATACTGATTGGACTTGATCAGGAAAGCCACACACCTGTCTATATAAGACCTTACAGCTCACAATGCATGTCAGAGCAAATGAGAATCATGAGGTCAAAGGAACTGCCTGAAGAGCTCAGAGACAGAATTGTGGCAAGGCACAGATATGGCCAAGGTTACAAAAAAATTTCTGCTGCACTTAAGGTTCCCAAGAGCACAGTGGCCTCCATAATCCTTAAATGGAAGACATTTGGGACGACCAGAACCCTTCCTAGAGCTGGCCGTCCGGCCAAGCTGAGCTACCGGGGGAGAAGAGCCTTGGTGAGAGAGGTAAAGAAGAACCCAAAGATCACTTTGGCTGAGCTCCAGAGATGCAGTCAGGAGATGGGAGAAAGTTGTAGAAAGTCAACTATCACTGCAGCCCTCCACCAGTCAGGGCTTTATGGCAGAGTGGCCTGTCGGAAGCCTCTCCTCAGTGCAAGACACATGAGAGCCTGCATGGAGTTTGCTAAAAGACACCTGAAGGACTCTGAGATGGTGAGAAATAAGATTCTCTGGTCTGATGAAACCAAGATAGAACTTTTTGGCCTTAATTCTAAGCGGTATGTGTGGAGACAACCAGACACTGCTCATCACTTGTCCAATACAGTCCCCACAGTGAAGCATGGTGGTGGCAGCATCATGCTGTGGGGGTGTTTTTCAGCTGCAGGGACAGGACGACTGGTTGCAATCGAGGGAAAGATGAATGCGGCCAAGTACAGGGATATCCTGGACAAAAACCTTCTCCAGAGTGCTAAGGACCTCAGACTGGGCCGAAGGTTTACCTTCCAACAAGACAATGACCCTAAGCACACAGCTAAAATAACGAAGGAGTGGCTTCACAACAACTCTGTGACTGTTCTTGAATGGCCCAGCCAGAGCCCTGACTTAAACCCAATTGAGCATCTCTGGAGAGACCTAAAAATGGCTGTCCACCAACGTTTACCATCCAATCTGACAGAACTGGAGAGGATCTGCAAGGAGGAATGGCAGAGGATCCCCAAATCCAGGTGTGAAAAACTTGTTGCATCTTTCCCAAGAAGACTCACGGCTGTATTAGCTCAAAAGGGTGCTTCTACTAAATACTGAGCAAAGGGTCTGAATACTTAGGACCATGTGATATTTCAGTTTTTCTTTTTTAATAAATCTGCAACAATTTCAAAAATTCTTTTTTTGTCTGTCAATATGGGGTGCTGTGCGTACATTAATGAGGAAAAAAATTAATTTGAATGATTTTAGCAAATGGCTGCAATATAACAAAGAGTGAAAAATTGAAGGGGGTCTGAATACTTTCCATACCCACTGTATATATATATATATATATATATATATATATATATATATATATATGGAAGAGAAGGTCTGTGATACGGTTTGCATATTTGCAGTTGGAGATCCACAAAGGGAGAAAAAACGAATCACGTATCATAAAATAGTTTTATTCCTGAGCTTTCGACAGCCGAAACACGAAACGCAATTTATAGTATTCCATGCAATTCTTGCTCAGCTGTATACATAGGACAAACGTCAAAAAAAATCTCAACACGTGTACAGGAACATCGCAACGCCTTCAGAAGAAAGGACGCACTATCTTTGATATATGCACATACTAAATCGACAGGACACACATTCAACTGGGACAACGTAAAAGTAAAATTTAAGGCCAGTACAAAAAGCGCCAGAGAGTTGGCCGAGTCTTGGCTATCAGATGAAAACGCCATCAACAGACACTTGGACATAAACCCAGCATATGCCAACTTAAGAAGGACATATGCACTTTAATTAAACGATACAATCCCCCCCCCCCCTTGATCATACTGACTTAGTCACCCCCACCCCCCCCCAATACTGAATGTGTTGCTATATAGTGCCTTTGATTCTTGTAAGTCTAAGCATTATCCTCTGATGAAGACCCCTGATAGGGGTTGAAAGCTCAGGAATAAAACTATTTTATGATACGTGATTTGTTTTTTCTCCCTTTGTGGATCTCCAACTGCAAATATATATATATATATATATATATATATATATATATATATATATATATATATATATATATATATATATTAAACAGTATATATAATTTTTAAATCTCTATATATATAAAATCCAACGTCTGTATGCCTGTCTGTTTTTCATGAGAGAACTACTTAACGGATTTAGATCTGGTTTTTTTTTCTATAATTTACTTGAACATTCTGGTTGATTTTGCGACTTCTCTCATCGCGCTAAGTATCATAGTTTGCTTACAGTACCAATTTATTTGAGATGCAGCAGACCAAGGAGAGGGGGAGCCCTCCTCACTCACCCTCAAGCCTCAGAGCGTATCTTACATTTGTTTAGCTAGCGAACAAAATAACTACTTAACGGAATTTTATTGAACATTCCGGTTGATTTTGCAACTTCTATCATCATAGTTTGTTTGTAGGAGCAATATATCTGAGACAGAGGCTGCAGGCCGAGGGGAGGTGGAAGTGTGTCATCAGGAGTGGGGAGTCGGTCTACCTCTGCTTTTTGGAGTGTACCTTACCTCCGCTTAGCAAGCGATACCTTTTTGTTTATTGATTTTTAAAGTTTGTCCTGTTTAACTACTATGCGGGCAGAGCCTTGGGGACGGCTAGTATACAGTATATACTTACAAAGCTTCTGTAAAGAGCCATATTTCTTTCTGGGGTCAAGTAAAGTTTTGTCTTTCTGTCTGTCTGTCTGTAGGCAGAGAAAGTGAATTGAATTAGAAATGCCTTGTAGCGTATTTGTAGGTCACACTGATAAAGAGAAGTGCATCAAATTCAGATTTGCTGATCAGTTTCTAGTGTAAATGTAAAATAGTTAAGAATCCATGTAAGAACAAGTGGAAATCTTTCAGTAAATGTATAAGGCTATGCACTGGCTTTGTCCAATATTTGCAGTAATGTCAGATCAAAATATTTAGCACGTCTACAGAATATTTTTTGCATTCTATGGCAAAATATTTTTAAAAAGTATTAATTCATCTTGTTTTTTTTCCTGTAACCTAAAAAAAAAATGTATGGTCCTAACAGTAGTTCCACAATTGACACCTGTATCCATGGATGCCTATATCCACTGTTACTTATGATGGTTCACTATTAAGAAGACGTTATCTATTAAGTAAGACCTTTTGCAGGCCCTCGCCATCTCTGACAGTTGCTTATTTTTCTCTGAGTATTTCATGTACTGTAGGTCTACCATTATATAATTTAGACACATCTATTTTCAATAATCACTGAAAGCCTGGAATCACACAAAAGAGAGCTGGACACAGGGCAAGAACGTATCTCAGACACTGTGGCTTCTTATTGCAATGACGACACCACAGAAAGGGGACATTTACAATTTGGAAGAAATGTGCTGTCAGGAAACTCGAGAGCACACCATACAGCATTTCTTAAAAGTGGGGTGTGTGTTTGCAATTGACTCACAGATCATTTATTTGTGCTCTGAGCACCCTTTTAATCTACTGACTTAAAATAATTACTTAAATGCAGATGCTGTTCAGGTACAGTCATATTAGTTTGTGTCAGACAAAAATACATTAACTGGCGGTTCTAAAGGTGAAGAGACATAAAAGCACTAGTCATATTCCCCATATTTATTAACTCGACTTTAAACTGGAAGTACAAATTCTGCCTGCTATTACAATGTGGAAGAAAAAAATGAAAATGAAAAGTCATAGCAACAACATATGCAGACAATATAGAGATTTACAGAAATTGAAATTTATATCAGACCACACCCCTGAATAAAAAATGATGAATCTAGCCTTTAGCATCCAGACACTCTTAAGACCACCTTTGAGATTTTGGTCAATGTTTGTAGATGTTTTTCTCAACCTGCTGTTCTATTGCAGAACGTCAGTGGAAAGGAATTCTGATGCTCTGTTGCTTGAATAAATGTCTCCGTCTACATGTATGTCATAGTCTTCGGAAAAAAACAAAGATAGATTCTACTCATATTGCAATCTGAACTGAAACTTAGGAATTCAGACCTTTACTTCATGGCTGCGTCTAATTTTAGTCCTCATCTGATAACTACAGCCTACCTTCTAATTTCACAATCTTCAAATACCAAATGAAGTAAATGTCTTTTGCTTTGGAGAACAGTAATTTGCAAGTGCCTGTATTCTTTGAATGACATAGTCCTCTAAGCCATGGCACAGCTTTTTCAAATATTAATTATTCGTTCGTAAATTGATTTCCTAACCCACTTATCTACACAAAGGTTACAGGTAGCTTGGCAGAAAGTGATAAAAAACTCCAGACAGGGCATGTTACGCTCACACACACTCACTCATAGGGAACAATAGTTTGGATGTGGAAACCCCACACAAGCAGTGTTTGGATGACATATTTGAATCCAAGGCTCTGGTGCCCTGAGGCAGCATGCATATATTTAAAATACTGCTGTAACTTGAGTAAAGAACTGCAATTCTGACATTGCTTAATGATTATAGGATAAACCATTGAATTATGCCATGCACCTGTGTTTTCCTCTAGGGGGCGCTAACTCCCTGGTTGGAATGAGTTCTTTTTAATTGTGGAGTTTTAAGTAACCTGAACCTAAACAGATACATTATAGCGAGGCGATGTCCCTCCCATAGTGATACGGCGGTAAGAAATCACATATGAGAAAATAAGTTAGCTTTCTTTAATGACAGTTACGTGGCATAACAGACAAGGAAGCCATGACAACCCCACGTGTAGAGTCTGCCATTTTCGTCACTACGCTGGAAGGATTTTCTGGATCGGATGATGTTATCTCCCAGCCGTCCATCGGCTTCAAATGTGTGCCGGGCAATGTTCCAAGGCTTTATACTCTTTCTCCATATGCAGGCCCTTACTTAGGTAAATCATGCCATTCCAAACAAAGCAAAGAGAGGATTCAATTTCATGCACACAGAAATAGTACAATGGCCATTTTTGTAGTTGTCCCTTTCTTGTCTTCTAATGCTTGCCTAGCAGTTCTAAATGATGAGCCCCTGTGTGCTAAATCTGGCCTTTAGCTGTACATGTGAGAAAGAAGCAGATTTAAAATATTTGCACAGAGCACAGTGACATTAAACGTATATTCTGATTACAACCTGTCTCCATGATAAGCACATTGGAGATTTCATATAACTCTATACTTTCCTCTACAATACTATTTAAGCATATAATTACTTCAGAAAGCATTTTAATTTAGGGTGTTTGATTTATACAGTTTTCCCTGATTAATTTGAAGCACCCTTTCAATCCCTAAAGCTCTATCTGGAATTTACACATAATCACCCCCTCCATCCCCAGGTGTATACATTAAGCCGAATGTTATTCAGAATTTGAATTGGATGTCGTCTTAAAAAGCCCCAACTCCCACCCCAGAACTTCATTTGCATTATTTCTTTACATAACAATAACTTTCCAATTGTTAAACTTATTCCTTATAGCACCAACACCCTAATGTATTCTGTGTTTCCATGACTTGCTGCTAATTAGACTTCATTATTTCATCCAATCTGCATGTATAGGACATGAAAAGATGCAAGCATTAACATATATGGTAAGACAACATATGCTTAAGTAAAGCCAAGATTAAAAAAAATACATTAAAAAGAATGTATCGCTTTAGTTCTAGAAATAATGACCAAATATCAGAGAAATGAAATACACAACTGACTTTACTTATTCAAATGCTGACATTTTGTAAACTAATAACTCATTCCACCTATTAACATCTATAATTTTGCAATGTTTGTTGCAGTCCTGCACATACCTTTCAGTCAAAATAGTAATGCCCAGAGAGAGTGAGGGGGGAATATCTGACATTTAAAAAAGGGAATCGATGAGTGAAAAGGTTGAACATTTTCATGAGCAGCAAGACAGACACAGCAAATGCAAATGATGTGAAGTTCATATAAATTTTCCACAAATTTACAGAGATAGTTTAGCTGGTTTTTCAATTGAATGTCCTTATAATTTCTACTTGTACACAGTAACTGCAGTACATTTTAATTTCAATTCATTTGTTTATAAGTAGAAATGTATTTTAAATTAAACAAGATAAAAAATAGAAAGTATAATAAAAATAAACAAGTCCAGAATGTACAGAAGAAACATGCAGATCTGTTTGGTTAACCACATAGATGTAGAAGGAATTCTTCTTGCATTGAACAACATCAGAAAGATTAATGGGGTCTTTTAATAGCTTGAACCCTTTGAACTGTAGCCCGGAATTTTGGATCTGATACTTGGAAAAGGTACGGACATTGCTAAGCGTAAAAAAGAATGTTCTTTGATAGGAATCACCCTCCCAACTGTGATAGCCCGAAACAGTGTTATTTTTAGTGTTGATAAATATTCTGAAATTTCTGAAGTTATGGGAAGATGTTATAAAAAATGTGCATATCAGAGTTTTTATTATGGAAGTTATGAGCCTGTCCTTAAAATCTTTACAATCAAAGTCCATGACGAAGATAAAATCATAAAGCCAACCACCTGAGCCCACATATCCAATTTAGGGCTGCAGGATGATAACCAGTTCCACTGCAGGGCACACCCACATGTGTATATACGGGGATACTTTAGAGTCACCAGCGTACTTAAACTACACATCTTTGGTATGTAAAGACAGAAGAGGAGTAAAGCCACTAAGACAATGGGGGAACATGCAGAAAGTGAGCGCGGATCTGAACTCAAGGGCTCCAGAGATGTCTGAGAGCAGTTCAGACCATTACCCTACCCTGTGTGTTTTTAGTTTTCAGTTGTGGCAGGCTGAAAGAATCTGCAATTGTACATTACATTACCACTTCCAGGGTCAAAAGCCTTGTTGGGAGCTGGCTGGGAATGTTCTCTCTCAAGCTCATCTTGTTCACACTGATGCTGTCTGAACCAGTGATCGCTGTTTGAATCCCACAGCCAGTACAACTCTGGGTGAATGTGTAGTGGCTGAGAGAGAGATGGGGCAGACACAATCCAAGCACAGTTCTTGCTGGTGACAATAGTATTGTAATTTAAAAACTCTACATGTTGAAAGAAAATGAATTACCCAGAAATCAATAAGCTGACAACGTGGAAAATGAACAGCTTCTGAATTTTAGACTGGCATTGCTTCCACAACGGTGTCCCCTGTTCATTTTTCATTATTATTCAGTACTTTTTTTTATCATTTCTGATAATATTGTGCTTGTCATTTATCCATCCATCCTTCAACTCGCTGAATCCGAACACAGGGTCACGGGGGTCTGCTGGAGCCAATCCCAGTCAACACAGGGCACAAGGCAGGAACCAATCCCGGGCAGGGTGCCAACCCACCGCAGGACACACACAAACACACCCACACACCAAGCACACACTAGGGCCAATTTAGAATCGCCAATCCACCTAACCTGCATGTCTTTGGACTGTGGGAGGAAACCGGAGCGCCCGGAGGAAACCCACGCAGACACGGGGAGAACATGCAAACTCCACGCAGGGAGGACCCGGGAAGCGAACCCAGGTCCCCAGATCTCCCAACTGCGAGGCAGCAGCGCTACCCACTGCGCCACCGTGCCGCCCTTGTCATTTATTCTGTCCAGTTATGTATTTTCTGTTAATATTATTCTATTTAGTTATTACTCTGTTTCAGTGTATGTTAATCCTGTTCTCTGATGTTCCATGTATTTTGTGGTTGAATTCTCCAAGAGGCGAGGCCACCCTTCCATCGCTGTTAAGAGGCCGCCCCAGCCCATAAAGGCAGGCAGGGAAGTGTACTCTTTTTTCATGGTTCACTCGAATTTGCTTAGTGCTATTGAAAGTATTGTGATCTTTGTTTTTGAATTCTGATTACTGCCATTTGACCTTTTGATCTGAATTTTGGACTCGCATATGGATTGTGGTTTTATGAATATTGTCTGCTTTGAAGTGCCATCGGCAACTCCTTTTTTCTGAAATAAACGTCGTCTTTTATAAAGATTATTTGTGGACTTCTGTCTTCTCCAGCCAAAGTTTTTACAGTTCTCCCGCTGATGAGACATACTGTACTTCAAGGTTTTTGAGACTTTTTACTATTTTTTTTTTTTTAACTTAAAAGCTTCATCTCCATTTTGAGGCCTAGTCTTCTGGCTTTAAACCTCCCATTTTCCTGAGGTCAGTCTTGCCTTGAGGCGAGGCCTGATTTGTGGGTCATTTTGTAAGGCCTCAACCTATGCTTTATTTGTGAAGTCATAGTAATTGTAACATATGGCACATTATCGACATTCAGTCACAAAATGTGTGGTGACAACTTACTTTGTGTGTAACCAACTCTAGATTTGAAGTTTCTACTCTCCATGTAAGAAAGCTTTGGATCCCCCTTCTATTTCTGTTTACTTTTTAAATTACTGCATCAGATACTGTTTTCTTTTCCATAAAGTCAGTTGCGTAGAACTTGATGTGTGGAAAAATGTAAAATAAAACTTTGGTATAAACATACAAGAAAAGTACAACAGTAAACAGCCAAATAATCACTTTAACTTGTTCAAATATTTTATTGAGATGATGTACAGTGGGCACAATGTTTCAAATAGAATTAGGTTAGCTGGTCATGCATTGACTTGCATTGAACTACAGGCTTGTTTGGCTGCTAACTATGAAAAAATAAAACAAGGTTTCTGAATCTTTTAAAAGCAAGCTAATTAAAATTAAGGCAAAATAAGTACAGTATATTTAATTTGTGGTAGTAACTGGGTGCAAATGAAGAAAGTAGCTGGAATGAAAACCTGCAGTGTGGCACCCGGCTGGGGTTCATGCCCAGCCAGGATGCCCAGGAGGACCGGAGGAGGGCTTGTGCCTCCTCCAGAACACAAGGGGGCGACCACCCTGGTTGCTTTGGGGACCACGGGTACAGAGCATGGAAGCTCTACCCTGTAGGGGCCTGTGGCTACCGCCCGGGGTCACCCCAATGCCTTGGGAGCCCTGGACCTCAGCACTTCCGCCACACCTGGAAGTGCTGGGGGGAAGAGGAGCAGGGACACCCAGAGTCCTTCCGGTTGCGCAGCCGACACTTCCGCCACACAGGGGAGTGTCGACGGAAGAGTGTCGGGAAGCACCTGGAGCCCATCTGGGGTGTATAAAAGGGGCCGCCTCCCTCCAGTCAATGGCAAGAGTCGGGTGGAAGAGGACGAAGCTTGGTGGAGAGGAGTGGAGGCGGACCAGAGACTGAGAGGGCATTGTGTTGTGTGGCCAGGACTTAAGGGGTGATTGGTGCTGCGGCACTGGGTTTGTGCACTTAAGAACTTGTAAATAATTGTCACGCACGCGCAATTAGGTAGCCGCGGAACGACCTGAACTGTTGCGCGAAAGCATATACCAGACGGGAATGGCGGAGTACTAACCTTTCTCTCTTTATCTCCAACAGAAAGAAAGACACAACACCGCCATGAACCTGCTGAACATGGATTCCCAACACGCCACTTCCGCCTTCCCTCTGTCACACCCCAATGACGTCAGCAATCCCATCATCCACCTCGGTTCCTTCCCAGCAGCGCTTCATACATTTCTGGTCCCTTCCTCATAAATGTTCCCCCCGTCCGCCATGATGGCGAACGGTGTTATGACAGTTGTATTGTATATTGATTGCATACTGATTGCACTTTTCCCACAGTATATGGGGCCGGAAAACCCCAAACCTTTATCTGATTTCTTGTGTCTTTTTTACATAATGTATAATAAACGTGTGTGTGGTGAAACCATCATGTCTGCCTGTCTGTGTCCAGGCTGTTCCCCACAGCAGTCACTGCAACCCTTGAGCTTGATATCTCTGGTGTAAGAGATTCTTTTAGCATATACCGTATATAGTTACATACAAGTCAGGTCTTGAAACCCGAAAAATCGATCATAAAATCAGACCCCATCTTATATGCCCGTTCAAAAATGCAACACTTAAATTTTTTTTTTACATCTTCTTGCCTCTTCCAATCTCGCATCAGTTTCTCAGACACATCGAATTTTGTTGCAGCAGTGCAGTTACCAATTTCTTTCGCTAGTTCAACAACGTTTAATTTAAAACTAGCTTCATATTTTCTTCTGATCCAACACTCCATCGTAGATAAGGGATGCTCTTACGTGAGGCTTTGTGTCATATGCCACTGCTGCAATAGTTGAACTCTACTACATTGGCAATACTACTGTGGTGTGGATTTTAGGAAGAAAGTTAAAATGGCTGGCTGTGAACCTGAGGTCTCTGAGCCAGTAAGTGTCAGCTTATCCAGTTACCGTATATCACGTATAAGTCGGGACTTAAAACCTGAAAAATAGATCATAAAATCAGACCCTGATTTATACGCCCGTTCAAAAAGTGCAACACAGAATTTTTTTTTTACATCTTCTTTCCTCCTCCAGTCTCGCATCAGTTTCTCAGACACAATGAATTTTGTTGCAGCAGTGCAGTTATCAATTTCTTTCGCTACTTCAACAACGTTTAATTTAAAGCCAGCTTCATATTTTCTTCTGATCGAACGCTCCATTGTAGATAAGGGATGCTCTTACAGTAAAGGTGTATGAGGGTGTGAGATACAAAAAAACGCAAATCAGTGCAAACTTTGCTTCGGAATGGTTTGGGTATTACAGTACCGTGTGGTCACGTAGGCACAACAGAGAGTGAGACAGAGAGAGAGGTTAGGAGCACACGCTGATACAGTGCATTGCAACACCCACTCAGAAAAAAAAGGGCCGTGTGCTCCGTGGTTCCTCTTTCACGTAGGCGTTAGCATATCGTAATCTCTTGGACCAATAGTGTGAGTTTTCCACATTCGATTTATACAACCGACATTATAAAATACCACAAAATTATACGGTAAAATCAAGACCTGACTTATCTGTGGGAGAACTTATCTGCGAGTATATACGGTAATATAATAATTTTAACTGATAATATATAATATGGTGGAAACTGTGATAACTTCTGCATGAGAAACTTTTTACAGTAATTATATCACTTGTGTAAACAAATGGGTGCTCTCTATCATTTGATCACAAATTTAAATGGCAACATAGATAAACAGAGTTTATTTCCATACCATTCTGAAATCTACTTGATCCAATTCAGGGTTGCGATGGCCAGAGTCTGTCCTGGCACCAGAAGACACTATTCAGGAACCAGCCCAGTCCATTGAGAGGGTACCTGTTGATTGCAGGATCCACTCACACACAAATGGCCCCTCATACTCACACAGGGCCAGTTTTGAGTCACCAACTCGCATATCTTTGAGGACGTGGAAAGCCACCAAAACTGTTTTTCTTTCATAGATAAAGATAAGAAAATAGATAAGATAAATCATCCTGGAATAAGTTCACCCAAAATCCAGAAGAAATTTTAAAATGCTGGAAAAACTAATATATGTTGAGAGCAGTTTCCATTTACTCAAGAAGCAATCATTTTTTCTGCAGTAGTTTCAGTTTATTCTGCCTCATGTCCATAGTTATCTGTACTACATTACAGATATGGAATATTTATGTAGTATATAAAGTCCAGTTGTCAGAGTTAAATACCTCACTTTATCATGTTCATGACTTACATTCTCATTTTTTTTCTTCAAGTTGCTTCATTAAAGCTCCAAGTAAAGCTCTCTTGAGATGCTCTAAGTGGTCTTATCGGTCTTCCTTATCTGAGTGAATTTTGCAGATCCTTCCTTCCACTATTAAAATGTCAAGATCCAAATTCTCACACTTAATTTGTTCTACCAGAAAACGAAAGCTGAAAATTAGGATATACGCATTTCCATATGTTCAAGAAAAAGTCTGCACAAACCAAATGTTTTTAATAGATTAATAAGAAAAAAATACTACTTTTGGGTTAATGTTTATAAATTATCTAACAAGAGATATTTCTTTTGGGTTTTTTTTTCTATGTTTCATTATGAATAAAACACTCACATTTTTTTATAAAGAAGAGAAATAAAAAAAATAGTGTCAATGTTGAAAAATAACCATACCCAGTGCAAAAGGCTGCATTATTTGGTTGTTATATATTTAACACAGGCGTCACGGTGGCGCAGTGGTAGCACTGCTGACTCGCAGTTAGGAGACCTGAGTTCACTTCCCGGGTCCTCCCTGCGTGGAGTTTGCATGTTCTCCCCGTGTCTGCGTGGGTTTCCTCCCACAGTCCAAAGACATGCAGGTTAGATGCATTGGCGATTCTAAATTGGCCTTAGTGTGTGCTTAGTGTGTGTGTGCCCTGCGGTGGGCTGGTGCTCTGCCCGGGATTGGTTCCTGCCTTGTGCCCTGTGTTGGCTGGGATTGGCTCCAGCAGATCCCCGTGACCCTGTGTTCAGATTCAGTGGGTTGGAAAACGGATGGATAGATGGATGGATATATTTAACACTAGAAATGTATTACTGGGTGGCTTGCTGACATAGTGGATAACATCCTGGCTACCATTTTCTATGTGGAACTCGCACAGTCTCCCTGTGCCTGTGTGGGTTTTCCTGCTACATTTCCAAAGATGTGTGTTTGTGTGTGTGTTAGTTTAATTGTTCATCCTCACTGGCCCTGTGTGTGTGTGTGTGTGTGTATCAGTGAGCCCTAGTGCCATTTGAGGACTCTCATGACCTTCCATTGGGTTAAATGGCCTGAGATGGTTATGCTGTTTTTGTTATTAGTTAAATGTCATATTCTTTCTAAAACATGACTTGCTATTCTTTCCTTAAATATATTTTGATGTAATTTATTTCTTCTGTGGTGTAATCCAGGGGTTAGCAACTCTCCACAGTGGCTGCAAGTTTTTGCCTTTACCAATTTTTTTTAAATTAGAACTAATTTCTTTACTACTAAAGCAATGTTTTTTGGGGGGTTTAGTTTTCGTTAACTCATTTGTTTTGATTCAGAAACCTTAATGTCATATTTTAGCTTTAAACTGTTGCATTAAAGTTTTAATTGTTGTCTGTTTTCTTAACCAGCCTTCAGATAATATTGAGTTGCAAATAACAAAGGAGCTGCCAGCTCTGCAGCTAACACATAAACCCGTGTCCATGCATCATGAAGGACCTGTGTTAATACAATGTTTTGAAATAAATGAGGAAGAAGAGAAGGCACCAAGAGGTACAAATCTGTTTTGGACCACAAAACATATGGATAATGTTTTCATAAAATAAAAATCTACAATGTAATAAAGATTTGCCTTGGAACAATTAAATCACTAATAAGCCATATAATTAATTACCAAGTTTCATTATCTGTTAGGCCTGCATGGCTTCTAATTATGAAACTGGTTGGAATGAAAACCTGCACCCACTGCGGACCTCCAGGACTGGAGTTGATCACTCCTGGTGGAATCCTTCCATCCATCCAATGTCTGGACCTGATTTTTGTGATACAGATCCTCAGCTACTGAGGTGTGTCAATGGACTGCAATAGAATCAGATCCTGATGGGGGGGCTAGTATAGTATGTCCATCCATCCATTATCCAACCCGCTATATCCTAACTAAAGGGTCACGGGGGTCTGCTGGAGCCAACCCCAGCCAACACAGGGCGCAAGACAGGAAACAAACCCTGGGCAGGGCGCCAGCACACCACAGGGCACACACACACACACAACAAACACACACTAGTGACAATTTAGGATCGCCAATCCACCTAACCTGCATGTCTTTGGACTGTGGGAGGAAACCGAAGTGCCCGGAGGAAACCCACGCAGATACGGGGAGAACATGCAAACTCCACGCAGGGTGGACCCGGGAAGTGAACCCAGGTCTCCTAACTGCAAGGCAGTAACGCTACCCACTGCGCCACCCATAGTATGTCTTATTTTTTATATTATTTACTTTCTTCATGTATGGGGTGATACAATGGATCTGCTCCAGGAGACAGGCTTTACATCTCAGGCAATACTCCACATGTCTGCAGTTTGTACATTCTCGCCATGTTCTTCAGATGCTGTGGTTTTCTTCCACATTCACATTTAGTGACTCTAAATTGCCATGGAATGAGTGCAGGTATGACCCCCCATCCAATGATGGATTCTCGTGGATTTAGGTTTATTTCTACAGTAATTAGTGGGATACCCTCTGGTCCTACATCATGATGGCTTACCAGATGATCAGTTTTCTACTGAGCCATTAACAGCTTGCTTTATACTAAAGTGCCTGAACAATACTCATTATGCAAACTGACAGATACAACAACTGTAAGCAAATAGAATAAATATCTGCACAGAAAATACAGTGGTCTCTTTGTGATTTTTGTGTCTATACCATTCCATTTCTTGTCTTGGTGTACTGCTGTGGCACCTTGGCACTTTGCATTATTGCCATATTAAAAATATTGACCTTGGAGCAGAACTGCTGAGTGGAGGTACAACCAACAATGACAGATCCAAAGACAGTTTTTGTTACATTCTGCCTGTGCTGTGGTGCCTTGATACTGGGAGCAGAAACACACCAGGTGACCAACTGACTATCGACAATCTGTGGAGAACAATTGCTTTGTTTAACTTTCTTTATTGCCATCTGAAATTAATGAAATGTCGATATTCATTTCAACACTTGCTTTGAAATATGTATTATATATATAGTTGTAAATCTAATGTAATGACTGAAAAAACAAGTCAGTTAAATATTTTATGAGGAATGACTGGGAGATAAGACATAATCAATAATGAGCCAAGAGCGTAACCAGAAACTCAAAAATCTTTTGCCAAAAACCAGTTAACACTTAGACAAAAATTGTTGTGTAACGCAAGCTTCTAGTAGTATCTGTTGTGACCAGAAGGGGGCGGCTGAGAGCCCCAAACCACAGACACAATAAACCACCACACGTTCAATGAATAAAATAAAGGGTTTCATTCACGACCAGCAATCCATCACAATTTACAATAATTAAAGAAATTCGGTCCTCTACTGAGTGGTGTCTGCTGCCACACAGCAGCGGGCCCATTTTTAAGCTGGCCCTGGGAATGCTTCTGGTATCATACCATATCTTTCTGGAAGCACTTCCAGACCATGAAGAAAGCAGGGAGCTCCTACGCTGACAGTGCCCTCTATTGGCCTTTAGGGACTCCCACAAAGCTGGATTTACAAGCTTCATCTCCCAAGCACCCCTGCAGCTGTCCTGGCTGGGTTGCCGTATGATGACCACTTCCAACTGGCATATGGGGGATAGAACAGCTCCCTAGTCTTGGCTTGTGCTTGTCCATTTATTAAAACATACCGGCTGCATTTAAATTCATTTCTTTGCCCGACCCCTGACAAATCTATTTACGTCATCACACAGGCCTCCAATCTGGGTAATGGAACTGCCTCTGATCCAGCCCGGATGCCCATTGTCCTCATACAGTGTGAATAGGCACGATTACACTGGGAGTGTTGGGAACTCGCTTACACTTTCATAATAGCAGACTAGCTGTGCTGCCTGACTAAGATGGGATGAAATCTAAATAATCAACAGAGACCTCACTGGTAACGTTTGCAGTGCACCATCTATTGGAATCTATTTGGTAATGTGTTATGTAGTAATAAAATGGCATTGCGTGTGTCTTTCCAACAGAGGGCGCATCACAAACATTTTTACTAATGTTTATATGCCATTTGCTATTTGAATCACAAAAACAGTGTTAATGTTTGTAATGTGCCATATGTTGGAAAGACAAATGCAATACATTTTATTACTACAAGTGTTTGTGAAGCTGTATCTGTTGGAGTGACAGAGACATACATTGGACACATAGATACACAGAAACACTTATCCTTTTATTAAGGTGGATAAGCAAATATATGGGAAATGAATCCATAGATAGCAAGGTTTTACTGTACACGTAAATTTATGCAAGTATATTCTTATGTTGCTCTGTCAAGGACTCTTGCACAGTCCAGTGCTGGTCCTTGCCTTGCACCCTGTTCTTCTGAATACACGCTGACTCCTGTGATCTGGAATCAAAGAAACTGGTTACAGATGTTTGATGGCTGGATTTGCATCAAAATGCTTTTTTGTGTGCTCCTTCATTTTAGATTGGGTTGAATTTTTACTTTATAAGAGCTGTGGGTCCTGGAATGGACCAGCAACCTGCCAAGGGATGACTCCTTCTGAATAAGCAACACCCTCCAACTTCCCCAACCCCGAGTCTGATTAAGTGGGTTTACAAATGGATGTATGCAGAGGAAGAGAAAATACTGGGGCACGGAGTATTTAAACTAATTGTCATGTTAATAAAGACATGACAGTTTAAAGATCGTTTACTAAGTGAGGAATTTGTTTTTATGTTTTTATCACATCATACTTTAGGGTTTTGTGTTGCAGAAATCTAGGAAAGTGAAAGCCAATCACAGACATTTTCTCAAGTTTAAAAACATTATTTTACATTTAATGATTAATATGCAATAAATAATATATACAATCTTTTAGGTGTTCCCACAGTCAAAGTTACTGGAGAAACAGAGTTCATCTCCTGGTAGTCAGGGGGGTGCACTGCCAAATAGGGGGACTGAATGAATGTTTAAAAAGGAGATTTGTTTTATTCTTTGTCTGCTTAGTTTTTACAAAAAAATGACTACAGCTCCAGTATGTAAGGGCGTGAAATCAGTCATAGAAAAAAGAATAACAAGGAACACAACTGAAGAACCGAAGCAAATAATTTTAACTTAACATCAAGCACATGACTGACACACACTGACTAGCTAAAGCTCATTTTACAGTAAAACACAACATGTACTGTAAATTATGAATCTTTGTATTACATTGGCAGACTGACTTGTGGTGGAAAGAAATAGGAGTTGTGTTACATCTGTGTAATGAAGACAAAACAGAAAATAAGGAAATAAAGATGAAAAAGCACCCATACAGTATGTGTCACCCATGGGTTCCTCATAATAGATTTATTTATTGGACCGTAAATTACACTAAGCAAAGAAAGTATTGTTCACCTTATGAAGGATGAGTGGAACTCCTCACTTTCTCAGCAGAAGGATTTTCTTTGAATTTTAAGGTGAAGTTTCTTCTCTTGAACTCAGAGACAGTAAACAGCCACACAAATTGAATCTTCATTGGATGTCTGAATTTGTGAAGCAGCAAAGCCAGGGTTTGACACTAACATCTTCCTCTAGTTGGCATTTTTGGAAGCTTTTGTGACGTTGTGCTTCAGAACAATAACTTTAAAGAATCAAAGTTTACTTTAAAGCCACAGGTTTACTTGTTGCTTACACTATGTTCTGTTTAGTGTGGCCTATGAACTCCAGGTAGAGTCGTTTGATTTTGACATTCCCTTTATTACAAAAAACTGTATTCACTTAGTTTGTTGCTTTCTGGTTTCAGACCCCAATTCATTCTTTGATTCTTTTCTACTACCTTTTAGCCCCCTGTTTCCTAGCCAGGTCCTTATTTGCTCTCAATAATCAAATGCATGCTTTCAGGCTCTTCATAACAGAGACTATTTTGTTTTATTTTACGGGTAACTGCCTTTTTGACTCTGTTTAGAATTCTGAGTTGGGATTATGGATTTTAGGAGTTTCTTAAATCAATCCCTTTACTTCTTTGTTTAAATTCTTTGGATTCTGGCATGTGCTTTTTTGTGTGTTAAACAATTATTTCCTCTTTTGGTTTGTATTTTGGAATTTACATTTTTATGTTCACTTTTGCATTTTTAATTTTTGAGTTTTTTTTATTCCCAATTTCTACAAGTAATTTTGTTTTGTTTCTATTTGAATCTTTGCTTCTCTTTGAATGTATTCATTTATTTTTATATAAGTGTTAAAATATAATAATTAATTAAATATTATTTAATTATTAGAACTACTATAATTAAGTTTCAGTTATTTGGCTAGATGTTTGCTGGTGCCTCTTCCTTTTTAAGTACAGTAATCCCTCCTCCATCGCGGGGGTTGTGTTCCAGAGCCACCCGCAAAATAAGAAAATCCGCGAAGTAGAAACCATATGTTTATATGATTATTTTTATATTGTCATGCTTGGGTCACAGATTTGCGCAGAAACACAGGAGGTTGTAGAGAGACAGGAACGTTATTCAAACACAGCAAACAAACATTTGTCTCTTTTTCAAAAGTTTAAACTGTGCTCCATGACAAGACAGAGATGACAGTTCTGTCTCACAATTAAAAGAATGCAAACATATCTTCCTCTTCAAAGGAGTGCGCGTCAGGAGCACAGAATGTCAGAAAGTGAGAGAAAACCAAACAAATCAATAGGGCTGTTTGGCTTTAAAGTATGTGAAGCACCGCAGCACAAAGCTGTTGAAGGCGGCAGCTCACACCCCCTCCGTCAGGAGCAGGGAGAGAGAGAGAGAGAGAGAGAGAGAGAGAGAGAGAGAGAGACAGAGTTTGTTTTTCAGTCAAAAATCAATACGTGCCCTTCGAGCTTTTAAGTATGCGAAGCATCGTGCAGCATGTCGCTTCACGAAGCAGCTGCACACAGAAGGTAGCAACTCTTTCAGCATTTTTAGACGAGAGTCCGTATCGTCTAGGTGTGCGAACAGCCCTCCTGCTCACACCCCCTACGTCAGGATCAGAGAAAGTCAGCGCAAGAGAAAGAGAAAGAAAAGTAAGCTGGGTAGCTTCTCAGCCATCTGCCAATAGCGTCCCTTGTATGAAATCAACTGGGCAAACCAACTGAGGAAGCATGTACCAGAAATTAAAAGACCCATTGTCCTCAGAAACCCACGAACCAGCAAAAAATCCGCGATATATATTTAAATATGCTTACATATAAAATCCGCGATAGAGTGAAGCCGCGAAAGGCGAAGCGCGATATAGCGAGGGATCACTGTATTCATCTTCTGCTATTTACATCAGTGGCCCTTGTTACTGGTGTGGAGTTTGAACCTTCTCTCTTTGTCTCTCCCACATCCCATAGATCTGTAGTTAGCTTGATTAACAAGTTTAAATGAGCAAATATGCCCTCTGATGGAAGGGTTCCCAAGGAGCCTGGAAGAATGACTAACAATTAAATTTTAACAGAATTTTAACTGAAGAGTTATTTTTAAATAAAACAGATCTCTCTATTATAAAAGAAAATCTTGAGACGAGACTTGATCTTCAGAAGAGAGAGAGAGAGAGACACTTCAGAGAGGCAGAGACACTTTCACTTCCACGTCCTACTGACATCCATTATAAGCATGTTCCCGTGAGACGGTGACCTAGGCAAGGAAAGTAATAATCAGCCCGGAACAAGAGGAATTGAAGACCTTGCAGGTCCAAATGGGGTCAGAAATAAAAGACAAAGAGTAAAACACACAGTAGAACTTCATAAAGACGTTCAAATACGTTGGCACCATACACATGCAGAGCAGGTTACAGATTATGAAAGCAGTGGAATTCAAAAGGCTCAAAAAAAACCCTGGCACAATACATACGCTGAGCAAGTTCAAAAATATGACAGTACTAAATTTCGAAAGTGTCAAAAACAAGAGAGTACAGATCGCATTTGCACAAACAAATGGAAATTATTACTTGGTGAAATAACGGAACAGCAAAAAGAGATCGAATAGACACAGGTGATATGTCAGAAGTACTGTATGTAGATTTTGTAAGGCTTTAAAGTTTAAATCAGAGACTTGTAGATCGTCTAATTTGTGTTGCTATCAGGGAAAACTACTGCTGCTTCCCAATGTAGAGGCGTTTCCGCAAGAATCCAAAGATTTGTTGTTTGGTGAAAATGAAATCCACAAACACTGCAGGCAAGATATACGCATCTACAATAATCTTTTCGCGTTAGCAACATTCAATACACAAAACGTTGATTTACACAATAATGGACCATACGCTATGAGAATCTGTGTTCCTGCAACAATTACAGCTACGAAGTTTAATTTCGAAAAAAACACAAATTGGTCAGGTGTACTGTATATTTATGCTCACGGAGAAGCGATGCAACATAGAATCGAAAGAGTTAAACGATCCGACGTCATAGAAATTATACAGACAATAATGGATACGGGCGGCACGGTGGCGCAGTGGGTAGCGCTACTGCCTCGCAGTTGGGAGACCTGGGGACCTGGGTTCGATTCCCGGGTCCTCCCTGTGTGGAGTTTGCATGTTCTCCCCGTGTCTGCGTGGGTTTCCTCCGGGCGCTCCGGTTTCCTCCCACAGTCCAAAGACATGCAGGTTAGGTGGATTGGCGATTCTAAATTGGCCCGAGTGTGTGTTTGGTGTATGGGTGTGTTTGTGTGTGTCCTGCGGTGGGTTGGCACCCTGCCTGGGATTGGTTCCCTGCCTTGTGCCCTGTGTTGGCTGGGATTGGCTCCAGCGGACCCCCGTGACCCTGTTTGGATTCAGCGGGTTGGAAAATGGATGGATGGATGGATGGATAATGGATACAAATCCATACGTCCAAAAGTATCGCACTTTACATGAAATTTATCAGCAAAACACAGATAAAGAAATTTTCTTGGATTTCTATATGAATCCGAAAGATGACAGTCACATTTATAATAAACCCACATGTGACGAATTGTCAGCGATAATAATTTCGAAAGATGGAGATATCAAAGGCAGAATAGATATTCATGAATATCCAAAGGCAAAGCATGATTCGTCATTTATGTCAAATACATCGCCACATGCCAACCCTTTACTCTTTCTTTTGCTTTTCCCAGATGGCGAAACAGAATGGTCGTACAATATGAAACAAACACATTCAGAAAAACGAATAACACCCACACAATATTTCGGGTCAAAATTAGCGATACGTTCCCATGTATTTAACCCACTTCTGTCATCTCAACGTCTATCGCAACATTACATTATTCATGCGTATGTAAAAGTCGCAGGTAACTTCTTTATTAATTCGAATCAAGCTAAACTTAGAACAGAACATATGCAAGATCTCATTGATCACGTTCAAGATTCAAATATCAATAGTTAAGACAAATTCAAAATAGGTAAAGCAGCAATATTAGGCTACCATTATCATATCAAGGTAGTCCAAAAGCATTGCAACAGTTATATCATGATGCAATGGCAATATCCAGAACTATCGGTCGGCCAGATTTATTTCTTACAATGAAGTGCAATCCACAATGGCTAGAAATCTGCAGCTTCTTGAGAACAACGCCACCGGCTACATCGGCTCTGGATATTCTCACTTCTGTAAGTACATTGTTTTTATCAGAAAGTCTTATTTTTATTGAATGAACTTGAAACGGCATTCAGGCAAAAAGGAGAACTCGATATGCCATTCGTATTAAAACGTTTACAGTTTCACGTGAGAATAGCTTTTGCAATGACAATTAAGAAATCACAAGGACAAACATTTGAAAAAGTTGGTTTATTTATAAGAGACAAAGAAACGATATTCACTCATGGTCAGTTATATGTTGCATGTTCACGCTGTAAGTCCAAACAAGGAATCAAAATTCAATGTGATCTTGAAGAAAGGTTCATTCTAAATATTGTTTTTACTGAAGTTTTAAAATAAAAAGTGAACATAATGCATATGTAACAATTCCCATGAAAAATAAAAAACACTTTAAATTGTATTTCCACAGGACCTAACCCAGGGGTTGGCGAGTGAAGCGAGCAGTGGCCGGAGCCCCCTAGTACAATATAAAATGATCCATGAGAAAAGTGAGTTTATAATATTCTGAAATTTCCTTTTTTCAGTTTTTGCTAACCTAAACTTTAAATTTAAACCTTTGACAGTTTACTGCTTACCTTTCCCCATTTTAGTTCATTCATTGTATTTCAACAGATTAAATTTGAAGAAAAATGGAATCGTTGTAAAACATTTGATTGATAGTGTGTACTGTACAATATATATCTTATTTATTCATCTACTGTAGTCAGACATATGACTTCCAGGCTGGCTGTTTATGTGAAGTTATCTTGTGCTACCCAATAAAGGCAGAGAAAAGTTGTACTGTTTTGAATGGACTTATGGCCAAAAACACTTTTCCAACCCAAACTCCTGCCTGCAGACTATAAGGGATGTTTTAATACCCAATATCCATCCATTGTAATCTGTAAGGGACTTGTTGCATCAGCTTCCCATATGCTCCCCGTACTCTTGCACATGCTTGGGCAGTAGAAAAATAAAGAGCCTGTTTTTAGAATGCTGTAGCATTTTTTCTCTAAACCACCAAATGCTAACTAACCTGCTGATATCCAAAGGAACACGCGTAACAGAAATGCAAACTGCCACATGTTCAGCGCAGTCACTCATTTATATTAAGAGGTGCTTTGTCATCTCAGAAAACTTTATGTAATGGTGACTGTCTTTGTAGGCCTGTTCAATTAGAGACAAATGATGCAGAGGAAGACATGGAAGTTCTGGTGCACCCCCCTGGTGGCCACAAGTGGTGTAGTCGGCAGGATTCCTGGCCGTCTCCAAGGCAGAGATCTGTTTTAAAAATTTCTTGTTGCAAACCCCAACACAGTTGTGCAACTGCAGCAGGATGCGCTGAAGCAGCTGAGGCATGGAAACACCGCTCGTCTGCTTATGATAGGGAAAAGGAGGCTCAGGCAGGGAGCAGCAAAGGGCCAGGTGCATGCCATTGTCCTCAGCAAGGAAGCCAACATTAGGAGCAATATGGCCATCCAGAAGAATGTGGGATTGCTATGTCCTGTAAATGTTATACATCCTTTGCATCCTTTGCTCGTTTGTGGCTGATATATGCCCCCAAAGAGGAAAACAATGACAGCTAGAGTTCAGATGGCCTGAGCATTGGAAGATTCTCCTTGCTGTTCACCCGGGGGAAACAGGAGATCTTCCCCGATGACCTGAGGAATGTCTGGGGTGGTGGCTTGCCCTTGAAGTGCCTGGTGCCTCAACGGGGAACCAAGTTTCCACAAAGGGAGATGCACTTCCCGAAGAAGGTAAGAGGTATACGTGCCGGAGCTCCGCCAGTAAAGTGGAAAAGGTGAAGCGGGCTGGCCTACTTCCTTACCCTGACTCTCCAGATATCCCAATAGGGCATGCGCCAGAGAGGCCTATGTCACCTGGCTTGCGGCTGGCGGATAGGGAGGACTGCAGCGTGAATCCGCCGCTGGCTAACATACCATAACTAACAATGAGCTTGATGTACGGGAGCTAGAGAGAGTACTCCACTCCGTATGATCTTTGTTACAGATACTGGAGTCTCAAGGAGATGATGGAGGAAAGGAGGAGACTGCCAGGGTGCCATTAGAGAGAGCAGAGAAGTATTTGCGGCGACATGAGTTCAGACTTCTTTCCCAGCCAAATTTGGTGATATAGGTAAGTAATACCAGTACTGCACAGGAAAATGGACATCTTAGCAAATTGTCTTCAGATGCTATCTCTGAGGCATGGCGAGTAGCCAAAGCTCCAACAGCCTACGTAGGCATGATAACCAATCGCGTGGCGCTGGGGGAAAAAATGAAGGCTGGATGAGATCTAAAGGGATGCAGACACAGCTGGGTCTCTGTTTATGCTTGTTTAAATTGGACTGGACTGCCAATACTGATGCTCTGTGCAAGAGAAGACAGAGCCGGCTATACTTCCTTAGAAGACTGGTGTCCTTCAACATCTTAAATAAGATGCTGCAGATGTTCTATCAGACGGTTGTGGCAGTGGTGTGCTGGGGAGGCAGCATTAAGAAGGACGCCTCACACCTGGACAAACTGGTGAGGAAAGCAGGCTCTATTGTAGGCATGGAGCTGGACAGTTTGACATCTGTGGCAGAGCGACGGGCACTCAGCAGGTTCCTGTCAATAATGGAGAATCCACTGCATCCACTAAACAGTATCATCTCCAGACAGAGGAGCAGCTTCAGCAACAGACTGCTGTCACTGTCCTGCTCCACTGACAGACTGAGGAGATCATTCCTCCCCCACACTATGCGACTCTTCAATTCCACCCGTGGGGGCACTAAACGTTAACATTATTCAAAGTTATTGTCTGTTTTACCTGCATTTTTATCACTCTTTAATTTAATATTGTTTTTTGTATCAGTATGATGCTGATGGAGTATGTGAATTTCCCCTTGGGATTAATAAAGTACTATCTATCTATCTATCTATCTATCTATCTATCTATCTATCTATCTATCTATCTATCTATCTATCTATCTATCTATCTATCTATCTATCTATCTATCTATCTATGCCATAGAGAGAAACCCAGACTGTCCCCATGCCCTAGACCAGCAAGAAAGAAACTTGTATTCCAAACAGTGCAGCACATGAGCATCTACTTCTAATCCTGCAGATCACAGATTCCAGGATGGTGGCGGTTGTGCTATGAATGCCACCAGCCGGGCCATGGATGGAGGTGGTGCCCGTACATAAGGGTAGGCGCCATCTGCGCAGTGTCAACCCTTCTTACTTTTACCTATATATTACAGGGTGGTACTATGGGCTGGTTGATGCTGATTACCTGGCCGGGACACCTTCTTAAAGGAAGAATTGGGGGAGCAGATATGCACAGGGCAGTGCCTCCCATGGAGTACTAGACTGCAGCCCCCCTGAGTTACTGTGGTGTCTCAGATGGGGCCGACAGGGGGAACTGCAGAGCCCTACTTTGTCGGGCTTCTGCCACACCTGAGAGAGCTTCTGGACATCGCTAATGAGCCACCTGGAGTGGCTCCCAGGTGCAGCATAAAAGGAGCTGGCTGCCTTCATCTATCTATCTATCTATCTATCTATCTATCTATCTATCTATCTATCTATCTATCTATCTATCTATCTATCTATCTATCTATCTATCTATCTATCTATCTATCATGCCAGGGGCTTTCTTTTATATACTGTATTCATAAAGCTTCAGACAGAAGACAGTAACCAGCTTGGGATGGGGTGTATCGAAGCTCACACTCGCTCATATGCTGTTGATTCAGATATGGTAATTCACATAACAGGCACTTCTTCAGGATCTGAGCGGAAAACTGGAGCACCTGTGGACAAACTCCATGTATTCAGGAGTAGGATGTGAACATGATTTCCAACCAGTTGTCTGATGTACTGAGACACCACTGGGCTACTCTGCACGTAATATCTGATGAGAAGAATAATTTGATATATGACAAAGGATACTTAGCAAGAGAAAGTACAATAAGAATTGATAGACAACTTAGAAAGCTGTGAGGATGATTTATGCATGACATTTAGTAATGGTCACATCCTGAGAACTGAGGCAGCACCCTGGACATTATACCACATTGACACAGAGCACTGAATCCTATTTTAATAAGTCAAAAGTTTTTAATTTGCTCAATTTCATGCGATTTTCTGCTGTAACAAACATACCTATGATTAGCTTCACTTGAAGAAAAATACCCTTGAACCCTGTCACCCATATCTTTTTCTCTGATTTGTGGGTGATATGTTTGCAGGCCTCTACTTGGTGTGTTCCTTTGTTCTGCATGTCCACTTGAAACTTCTTCTCTTATTATTTTTATTTTATTAATTTTCATTGTAATCATTCCATACAAACAGATCAATTTATAACCCAACAAATTTGAAGACAAATCAAACCCCACCCCTGAGAAGGAGAGCTTAGCTAAAGGAAAATTTCTTTAAGCTTTTTAATAAGGCAACATTAGACAAAAGAAGGGGAGAAGTAAATATCTATATAAATAAGAGATGGAGAAGGGAGTTAAATGCAATAATAGTTATTTCTCTTATTCTAAAATAATATTGATTAAATCCTGCCATGTTTTGAAAAAATTTTGTACAGATCCTCTAACTGAAAATTTGATTTTTTCCAATTTCAAATAATATAAAACATCAGTTTCCCACTGACTTATAAGAGGAGAATTAGGATTCTTCCAATTTAACAAAATAAGTCTGCGTGCCAAGAGTGTAGTGAATGCAATCACCGTTTGTTTGTCCTTCTCCAATTCAAGTCCATCTGGAAGGACACCAAACACAGCTGTTACTGGGTTAGGAGGGATTGTGATACTAAGGCTGTCTGAGAGGCACTTAAAAATTTTGTCCAAAATGATGTTAGTTTGGTGCAGGCCCAGAACATGTGACCCAGTGAGGCAGGAGCTTGGTTGCAGCGCTCGCAGGTTGGATCCTGGCCTGGAAACATTTTGGACAGTTTTAAGCGAGACAGATGAGCTCGATATATAATTTTTAGTTGAATAATTCTATGCTTTGCGCATATAGAACTCGAGTGAATTCTCTGCTTTGCTACCTTCCACTCCTTTTCTGATATATTGATTAAGAGATCTTCTTCCCAATGTCCTCTTGGATCTTTGAAAGGTAGGGACTCTAATAAGATTTTATATATTGCGGAAATAGTGTTTGTTTCCTCGGAATTGAGCAGTATTTTTTCCAGCATTGTGGAGGGTGCAAGGTGGGGGAAATCGGGCAATTTCTGTTTAACAAAATTTCTAATTTGAAGATAGTAAAAGAAATGTGTAGCTGGGAGGTTAAATTTTGAACGTAATTGTTCAAAAGATGTAAATATGTTGTCTATATAAAGATCTCTGAGCATTTTAATCCCAAAACTTTTCCAGGTATTAAAAACTGGATATACTTGCGAAGGTTGAAAGAGGTGGTTCTCTTGCAGAGGTGCCACTGATAAAAGATTTTCCATCTTAAAATGCTTCCTAATTTGGTTCCATATTCTGAGTGAGTAAAGCACAATTGGGTTATTAGTATATTTGCGATAACTTTCATTTATTGGAGAGCAGAGCAGGGAATATAAAGAAGTACTACAGGATTTTACTTCTATTGCAGACCAAGCCTGTGTATGTGCATTTATTTGTGTCCAGGTTTTTATGGCTTGTATGTTTGCTGCCCAGTAATAAAACTGAAAATTAGGTAAAGCCATGCCACCTTCTGCCTGAGGTCTTTGTAGGGTCTTTCTTCGAATACTTGGGTGTTTTGAGTTCCAAATGAATGAGGTTATTATTGAATCTAACTGTTTAAAAAACGATTTATTGATATATATTGAAATGTTTTGAAATAAAAAGAGAAGTTTAGGAAGGATATTCATCTTAACGATGTTAATTCTTCCGGCTAGAGTGAGATGAAGGGTTGACCATCTATGCAAGTCTTGCTTAATTTTTTCCATACAGACGCCAAAATTTTGTTGATAAAGAGCTTTATGTTTACTTGTGATATTTACCCCTAGGTATTTAAACTGATCTGCTATGGTAAAAGGTAGGGTGTCTAATTTATTATTATATGCTTGTGAGTTCACTGGAAAGAGTATACTTTTATTCAGATTAATTCTAAGACCAGATATCTTTTGAAATTCTGTTAGTGCTGTTAAAACAGCAGGGACAGTGTTTTCTGGGTCCGATATATATAAGACCATATCATCTGCATATAAAGAAATTTTCTGTTCCAGTCCTTCTCTGACAATCCCCTTTATCTGATGAGAATTTCGGCAGTGAACCGCCAGTGGTTCAATAGCGATTGCAAACAACAGTGGCGACAAGGGACATCCTTGTCTGGTACCACGTTCTAGTTTAAAGTAGTCTGAGCAAATTTTATTAATACAAACTGAAGCTTCTGGACTGGTATACAGTAGTTTAATCCAAGCACAAATATTCGGGCCAAACCCAAATTTCTCCAATGCAGTGAAAAGGTAATTCCATTCGATCATGTCAAATGCCTTTTCTGCGTCTAATGATAGTAATATCTCTGGGGTGTTTGATTTTGCTGGTGAATATATAACATTAAACAAGCGTCGGAGATTTGAAGATAGATGTCGGCCTTTAATAAATCCAGTTTGATCTTGTGATATTACCGAGGGCAGCACTTTCTCCATCCTTCTAGCTAGGATTTTTGAGAGTATCTTAACATCATTATTCAGGAGTGATATTTAATTTTTGACTGTCTTTTAATACTGTGTAAGCATACATATTAACACATGTGCAATTAAACGTGTGCATTTACGGGGTGATTTCTCAGGCTTAAAAGCTCACCTTTTATCAAACGCGGGAAGAAAGGTAACTGACGTTGTCCACTGTCTTTTAATACTGTGTAACCATACATATTAACACATGTGCAAATAAACGTGTGCATTTACGGGGTGATTTCTCAGGCTTAAAAGCTCGCCTTTTACTAAAAAGGTAAATGCAAAACTATTTTCAATCAGTTTATTGAACGGGAAGTAGGGGGAAATGGAGGAAGACCCGCAAACAGCGAAGAGCAAAAAATTAATTAAACAATTGAGAACGGAGCGAGTTAAGCATACAAGCATGTTCATAAGGGAAACAAAGCACGGTGTAAAATGTAACTTTCAATTAAGTTTATAGAAACGCTCCCGCTGCGGATTGCAATAACATATTCGCGAGATAAAAGTTTAATGAGAAGACACGAGGTATAAACGAACCACACGCCGTGGCGCAACGTTAGGGGCAACAGTTTCAACCATTCTATGATCTGCTTCTCGCAACTGAAAGACGGCACATGGCGGATGTTAGCCGACTTGCTGACCGCAACGTTAGGGGCTTCAACTATGGCGCTGACGCCACATCTCAGTGCCAACCCTTTGCAGACTGTACTTAAAAGACACGCCCTCCTCACTGGACAGTTAAAAACACCAATCAAACTAACGATGACATCAAGTATTACCCAATCAAAGTAGGAAAGGAGGCATCTTCATAAAATGCGTGTGGGATGATTTGCATGAGACGCTGCTTTAAAAAAAAATGATAAAAAAATACGGGATAAATCCTGTCCAGTATTGATTCAAAACGGGACGCGCAATTTCATTCTCAAACGCGGCACGATTCCGTATTTTAAAGGACGGGTGGCAACCCTACAGTGCCAGGTAACCACCCATACAATCAGATTGTGATTCAGACTAGGAATGCAATGAATGTAATTACCCCGATCTACATACAAGGAAAGTGGGGGGGGGGGGTGGGGGGGGGGGGGGGGGGGGGGGGGGGGGGGGGGGGGGGGGGGGGGGGGGGGGGGGGGGGGGGGGGGGGGGGCATTCAAAGATGATGGTTTGGGATAAGTACACCACACAAAAAAGAGCTTATGAAGCCTTGAACCGAAAAAAGCAAGATCTCAGAGATCGTAAAAAAAAAAATAGGAGGTAATGTCGTTTTACTCGCTGTAGATTTTAGTCAAACATTACCAGTTATTCCACGAGGGAGACCAGCAGATGAACTCAACGCGTGTTTAAAATCCATGCTTCTCCCACGCTCGGTTATATGTCGCGTGTTCTCGGGTAGGTACACCAAAAAATGTATACATTTAAGCATGTAATGGGCAAACAAAAAATGAGGTATACCCGAAGGCACTGCAGTAGTACTTCATGTAACTTTACTTCTTAAATGTTAATGTTTTACTGTTTAATAATTTATGACAGCGAGTCGTTAGAGATGTTGTTCAAATTCTTTTATCAAAATAGACACTGACTAGCGCAATGCACGTAACATGGATGTGAATACACCATACGCATCCGCCCACGGCTGCCCTGCTGTGCGCAGATAGGAGTTGATTCTACAATAAATAAAATAAAGATATAAAAGAGTAAAACATATCATCACCCATAAAGCGTGTGTGTGTGTATATATGTGTATATATATAGTGTTTATGTATATATATATATATAGATAAATATACTATATATATTGTATATATATATATATATGTAGATTATGTATATATATGTGTATATGTATATGTATATATATGTTTATATGTGTGTGTGTATATTTTTATATATAAAACACAGCAACACTCCTAACAATGACAACACAATTACATTGACAATCATGTTACTTATTTTTAAAATGTTTCCTTTTTTTTCATAACCTTTTAACACACTACTTCTCCGCTGCGAAGCGCGGGTATTTTGCTATATGATGCACATTGTAACAAGTCCTTATTTTGTTTAGGAAAGACGGTGATTAATGCTTGTCGAAATGTTTGAGGTAGTATTTGGTGGTCTTTAGCTTCTGTAAATGTTACCAATAAGAGTGGAGCTAGCTGAGTGGAGAATTTCTTATAAAACTCTACGGGGTAACCATCAGGGCCTGATGATTTCCCGCTTTGTAGTGACTTTATAGCGTCTAGTAATTCTGTTAGCATTAGAGGTTTATCTAGTTCCTCAGCACTTAAAGCATCTATTTGTGGTATTTGTGAATTATCCAGAAATGCATTGGATTGCGTGTTGTCTTCTTTGGGCTCAGTGGAATATAAAGACTTATAGTAATCTCTAAATGTGTGCATTATTTTATTATGGTCGATGATTTCTTCTCCATTCTTGTTGGTGATTACTGGTATTGCATTGTGAACTTCTTGTTTATGAATTTGTTGAGCTAAAAGCTTATTAGCTTTTTCTCCGTGTTCATAGTAATGCTGTCTAGACTTATAAATAAGTTGTTCAGTTTCTTTAGTTGTTAAGATGTTAAGTTCTGTATGCAGGGCCTGCCTTTTCCTGTGAAGAGCTTCACTTGGACGCCTGGCTTGTTCTTCATCTATTCTAGTAATTTCATTTCTTAGCTCTGACACTTTCTTGGTTTCTAATTTATTTCTATGGGAAAGATATGAAATAATCTGGCCTCTTAGGAAGGCCTTTAGAGTTTCCCAGAGTGTTCCTGCAGAAACCTCTGTAGACGTGTTTGTCTCTAGGAAGAAGCTGATTTGTTTGGATATAAATTCTGTGCAGTTCTGTGCAGTTCTCGTCTTCTCTTAAATCAATTTCTTTTTTTTGTTAATGGTGCGGTGCATGCTGTAGAACCGTTGTGGACCTCTCCAGTATGTAACTTTACCTCTTTGGTTTTAGCTGGGGAGATGAGGGCAATTTAAATATGCGGGTACCTTCAAGCTGGAATTTTTATACAGCAATACAAGTGATGGAAAGGAGGTTTGAGGTAACAGGTCTAGATGCTGATAGTGAGAGCTGTAATTTAACCATTGTTAATCTCATTATAAAAGAAGGTCAGTAGCTTATTTTACTGTGTTTTTATTGAATGTTTTTCTCTTTTGTTTTTATGCTTCATGTTTCTCACTCTTTTGCACATGTGCCTGTATATCCTGTACCATTGGCCCTAGAGTTAACACCATTTTGTTTCTCTGCATACAGCTGAGATGACAGTACATGAAAATGTGAACTTGAACTTCATTTTATGCTTTGGATGACATGTGTAGAGCTGTCAAGTACTGTATGTAGGTGAATATTTGATATGACATGCAATAGCGGACATGCTGGGAGGTACCAAATTCCGGACCAGAGATGAGGCAACCCAGACTGGCTGCTGGGAGTGCTCAGCTGGAGCTACAGTAGCTGGGAGGTGTGCCGCCTGTGCTGTGGCACTTTAGAGGAACCTGTTGGATGGGTGTGTTGTGCCTTTAAATAGACGAGGCACAAAAATATATTTAAATAGGAATCGGGAGATGAAGCGTAGTCAGAAACTGAGCAAAAATTCATCACAAAGACTCCGTCTTATCTTTTTGTCACAGTCTAAATCAAAAAGCAAATGTCATAGTTGGAAAAGAAACCATAAATTATTTTTGACCTCCTGTATAATGTCTCCTCACTTTGTTCTTAAAAACAACTCCATTACGAATATCTTCATTTTGTGCCAGGATCTGCAGATATTTAAAATCATTTAGCATATTTAGAGTCTTGATATATCTTTGTTATGTCTTTGCCATCAGCTTCGTTTACATTGCGTTGGTCTCCGGAGATGTTTGTTGCAGTAATGCCAGTGTGCTGTGCTAGTTGGTGATGTGCCAGTTGGCATTTTCTTGGAAGTGAGTGGTTGTGAATCCTTTCGTGTATGTGGTTTGAATTACATTAAAGGAATGACTTGCTTTTACTCAAGAATTAAAAATAGGCGTTTAGTAAAGTCACACTTACCTAAAGTTTTGGCATTTAGAAAGTCTGTAGGATTGATTGACACGTTTCTCTTTAATGGTTTCTGATTCAATCTGGAGCTTTCAGCCTCCACAACTCAAACTCATAAAGATTTTAATGGCTCATATTTTGTATGTGCGTTGGGCATGACAACGGTTATTGTGGACATAAATATTGCAAGCATTTTTTGAATGGTATTGCATTTTGGTTTTCACAACACCTCCTAGTGGTCAAAATACTAATATCTATTAAAACAGTGTTTGGTTTATACAGCTATTTTACAGAGTATCACTTGTCCATTGTTTTGATTATAAATAGGCAGAACAAAAATGACTTCTAAAAACATGTTGCTTATGACCTCTGGGGGAGATTTTCATCATACAAGCTTAGCCAGTAACAAAAACAGAGACACAGAAGTAAATGTGGAACTAAACAGATGTCAGGCAAAATGATATTCCAAGACAGCGGGTATGAGCAAAGCAGAAGGTTAACTTCAAACTCTCTGCTACAGAATGGCATCGGTATGCGACTGTGTAAAGAACTTTTTCAGATCCATTTATGTCTTGAGATGTTCAAGTGTTTATTTTACCAAGATTGCAGCACAAATTTATTAAACATCTAAAATGTGAGTACAAAGAAGACACATTCGATGTATCGGAGTTATTACACTTAAATAATATTTTGGGAGGTGCCTGTTGTGTGTCTTTTGTTTCAGCCGTCCATCCGTTTTTAGATTCCTGCTGCTCCAGTAAACATATTTGTGGAGGTCAAGACACCTTGGGCCGAAACTGAATCTGTCACTGCAAGATTGGGTCCAACCCCTGTGACTGGCTGGGGGACTTCCACAATCACAGTGTTTTTAAAGGACTTAAAAGAAAGCACCAGCTCACCCAGCTAGGCTCCTCTTGGCTCTTTAAATTACATGAAGTGACCATTTTGGCCAATGAACTGGACAGGTTTTATTGCATTGCCTCTGGTTTCATCCTACTGTAACTGGCTAAAGCTCTAGGAGACCCCACACGCCTTTGAGCTTCTAGTGGGCTGCATGCATTTTAACGAGTTTGCCAGCTTACTATTGTATTTGAACCTCTTGGGCTCTGTAAAGCGCCTTGCCCTTATCAAATAAAGATTTATTCAGTTACTCACTTACTGTTGGAACAGGGGGCACACATAAGAAGGTGGGGAGGGAGGGGGAGAGATGGCATGAAATAACAAATATGGGAATGTGCCACTGGCAAGTTTACAAGCTATTCCTGCAGCAGGGTGATGAAGGCTCCCTTCTCGGCCTCCATGATGATTTTGCGCCCTGAAGGTTGCCTGTTCACAACTGAGCCCTCGGCCAGTGGAGCCACAGAGTTCATTCTCAGACCAAAACACTTAACTCAATAACTCGATTATGTGTTACGATTCTAGGGGTTTGAAAAATGACTGAGCGCTTCTTTTAGCTTCTTTTTATTTCATTAACTTCTAAAGCTGTGCTTTTTGAGCTGCCGCATCATATTTTACATTTGTTTCTGTATTTAATATTGTTTGTGGTTATTTAAAAAAAAAATTCTTGTAATATCTTTCTTCATTTTGTTTTTCCATAGAATGTCTGACACTAAACGTTTGACAAGTTACATATGAGAGACAGCGTGATGGACCCTTTGCACCGTCTTAGCACCTTATTTTAACCTGATCACGGTTTATCGATTGTGTGAGGATTCTAAAGTTCTCACCTGGACAAAAATGTGTGATCCAAGAGTAATGATAAGCCACAAGACATCACTTCAGTATTACCATAGATTTGAAATCACATGAGGCAGTTCAAGTTTTCCTTGTATTGCATAGTTTTAACATCTAGCCAGTCTCCAAAGTGCTTTGTGTATCTCATTCAGCCGACTAGGAGGGTGAAGTCATCTCACTAGAACTGCATTCTTAAGCCAAGGATGCTTGGGGCAGACCAGTGTGAATGGGAACTACCTAGAGAGGTTGGGGGCAAGCATTGACCAGACGACCCACAATTATGAGGGGTTACAACTATGAACATGAGCATGACCTCTTGAATTTAACCAGTTAATGAGAAATTCAAATAATAGTTGCAATTATATATAAAATCAACAACATAGTTAAAGATGGAATGCACACATTGAATATATGCCATCTATTTTCTAAACTCATCTTTTCTGTTTGCAGGTTTATGGAAGTCAGAGCCCACACTGCTAGCATTGACTGTGAGGCAGGAACAGCCATGAATGGAGTGGTAGTCTGTTACTGTGACGATGTGGGTTCGCTCCATGCTCCCATCTTGCTTTTTGGGAGCCCTTGAACCCGTCACCGTCGGTAATGTTACCGATGAGCTTGGCAGTGAGGCATAACAAGTCGAGCAAGAGGATGGTGTAATAATGCAAAGTGCTTTTATATAAAACAACAACAAGACAACAACATAGTGTTCAAATTTTTGTGAATTTCCCATTGGGATTAATAAAGTATCTATCTATCTATCTATCTATCTATCTATCTATCTATCTATCTATCTATCTATCTATCTATCTATCTATCTATCTATCTATCTATCTATCTATCTATCTATCTATCTAAATAGTGCAGTGTCTCTCTATCCTTCAATAAATAAATAATCCCATAAAACCTTTAAGTGGAAGTTAAAACAATAAATAAATCCTTTTAAACGAGGTTTAAACAATGCTGGAAGCAGTCTCTTAAAAAACAAGCCGGTGTCTTCTTTTATCTGGCGGCTCTCCTGCTTCTCCCGTCTGGGCCACTGTAGCAGGAGATTCGCCCTCTCAGCAGCTGACCTTCTCTACTGTCCGGTTGCCTTCCATTCCCTGGCTCCATACGGCTTCCTTACCGGACCGAGACTTGGGTTCCTCAACGGCCAGGTCTCTCACGCTGAGGCACACCTTCCCAAGACCCCATGACTCCCGCTGCCATCTCGGCCTTACGCGCCCAGCTGTCCTTCATCCCCGGTCACTCCTGCTCCTTGTTCGCTCAACTGGAGCGACCGCTTCCTTCTGCCCCACCGAGTGTCGGCCAAACACCACTGCTAGGGCTTACTGTCCAGCTCACTGTCCAGCTCCCTGCCTGCCTACGCTCACACACACCGGTTCTCTCTCCATCCTGCTTCCTGCAACCTCCGTCTCTTTTCTCTTTAACTTCCTTTTTCTTCGCCCTCCAAACCCCCTCATGTTTCTATTTATGAAGAGGACGTGGCAGCTGTTGCAATCAGCAGCCCCGAGGAACAATTATGGATGTGGACGGTTTCTCACCTGTGCACTTAGGTGGAAATGCCCACACCATGAATCCCCCTGGAACTGCTTCAGCCACTCAACCACCACGCTCCCTCGCTGAGCTGCAAGAGCGGCGATTATTTATTTAAAACTGGCCTCTTGATGTGAGCTGTGGACCCGCTATACCACAATTACATGACCAGAGCTGTGGAGCAACACGGTAAAAAGTAACGTATTACTCTAAATCAGGGGTGGGCAGTGTCGGCCCTGGAGAGCCGCAGTGGCTGCAGGTTTTCATTCCAACCCAACTGCTTAATTAGAAACCAATCCTTGCCAATCTCAGACCTTATTTAATTTTATAGCTTGTTAGTCTGTAATGTTAGGCTCTTATATCATAGATTTTTTCCTTTCCAAGGATGTCATCCAAATGATTTGAAGCCTAAAACGTCTGATTTTCAGTCTGTCACATTTTTCTATTAAGTGTTTTATTAAATCCAACAGTGCAAGATGAACCTACAGAGATGCAATTGGAAACAAGTTAGATGGAGAACTGCTGGCTGCTTTGTCTTTTACATCTTATTGCTAATAAGGAGCAATTAAACAGTGAATGCAGCTCTTAAGGTTTGAAATAAGCAATCAAGGGTGGGGAACCTTAGTAAGTGAGACCACTAAAATGAAGCATCAAAATGTCACTTGAGCAATAAGTGCTTCATCAGCAGTAATTGACTTCTCATTAAGAAACTGGGCTGGAACAAAAACCTGCAGCCACTGCGGCCCTCCAGGACCGACATTGCCCACTGCTGCTGTAATCTAATCACATTTCTAAGGAATGAAGCAGTGTCATTTATTACAGCTGAAATTCTTATAATCACATTACTGTTTTTGCTTCAACTAGAATTTTGCTACTTGCATTAGACATAATTTTTCTAGACAAATAATACATAAATGCCACATATGTCTTAAAGGGTTGTGTCCATTTCACATCACATGTGAATTTCCCCTTGGGATTAATAAAGTATCTATCTATCTATCTATCTATCTATCTATCTATCTATCTATCTATCTATCTATCTATCTATCTATCTCTCTATCTATCTATCTATCTATCATTCAAGGAGGCTGCCCAATTTCTGTCCCCTGCCCAACATGCCCTTGTCTTGATCAAGCTTTATCTTCTTGATTTTTTTTAATAGATAAATTTTCCTTAACCACAAAAATGATTTGTTTGTTGTTTAGGGAGTTTTATATGTCAAGGAACCGTGTTGTCACGTTAATTTTTGTGCTTGATACTTTCTTGCGGAAGTTTAAAACAAATACCAATGTCCTGCCATTTTGACCTTGTTATGGCTGCTGCCATTTTGAGAGGTTTTTTTCTTGATAGTTGCTATGCTGTTGCTAGGTCAACAGGAAGTGTAAGGTGTTGAACGTATCCGGGTCAAGGAACTAAAGGTCACGGTCCTTTGTCTTTGATTGGATTCAACTCAGATGTAAAAGCCATTGTTCCTTTGAAAACAGATTCTGGCTCCACATTTTGATTATAATTTAATATCAACATTTGTTTATTGGCTTCAAATTTTTGCTCTCTTTACTTGACTGTGATTTTTGTCACACGTTTTTCAGCCTTAGTTATTTGTTTTTTGACTCCTGGGTTACAACTCTTTGCTTTACATTTCCAAGCTAAATTCTGCTGCTGTCCCATGCAGTCAGCCCAGCACTGCACGATTCTTATCCAAAAATAATGTACATTCAGTTTTATGATGCTGTCAGGTCTGTACTGAGTTTGGGATTGTAATTGAGGTTGACTTTGTTGTACTGTAATTAAGAATCAAAATTTTGAAGATAGCGACTTTTTAAGCATTGAACAAATATGATTAATGGAGAGAAACTGATTCTATTTTGGAGAAATTGAAGTGAAGTGGACCACTGTGTGTACAATTAAAAGTATTATTAAATGTAATTATTAAAAATAAATGTATTTATTTTTTCTGTCCACCCTGGGCAACAATCTAAGGACTCTTATTTCTCTTAGTTATATATTTATCTTATGTAAGTGTGCAATTTTGATTTTTTGTATATTATTTATACATATTATTCTCATCTAATTTTAATGTGTTTTTCTTTGCATGTATCTCTTTGACATCTAAGCACTTTGAGACACATAGTTTGTATGAAAATGTGCTATAGAAATACATGTTGTATGTAATTACATTAATATTTTTCTTCATTGTCTTGAATAAAGAGTTCATAAGGAAGAAGAGACAAAAACTGTTTGACATTAAATGAAATAAAAATACCAAATTTATTTAAATTTTCCCCAAATATCTCTTTAACATTCCCACCAAAATGGTGAAGTTTGTGCAAATGTAAGTTAATGGAACCTTTACCGTGCTTAAATGTTAGTGAATATGAGATAGTTAGTTAAAAATGCAAGTCTTTCTTTTAAACTCTGTAAAGAGCTCTAACACCTGGAGACACCGAGTGTATCGACTGATGGTGAATTGATAAACACCCGATCAGTGAGTGCTCACATCTCCTGGCCGTTACACGAGCTTAACTTTACTGTTTACTGACTTCATGTTTCAAGCGTTCAAGTGCTTCAGTCTGTCCTATTTTGAATTATTATGATCTATTTTTTTATTAAGAACTTTTTTGCACACTTTAGGGCTCTACTTGCTGGTTCGTATGTTTGAAATGGCATCAGAAGTCACATAGTTTACTTGTTGAACTGCTGAGCTCGTGCTCACCATTATTTTGTCCTTGTTAAAACACTGAAATGACTTGAGGGTTTCATATTGTACAAATGTACATGGGCTTAGAAAGTGATGTAACAGTGAGGTAGCTAGTAGTGTGATTACTTTTTCCAGGAAATAAAGTATTCCTGTTTCAATTTAAGAAATGATTAGTAATTTGTAAAGGATTCATTTCTTTAAGTAACTACATCAAGACCACATTTATACACAAACATCAACACTCATTTACACCAAGTAAATCAATTTACCAAATTGAGTACCAAATTAGGAACATTGAAAACTATAATATTAGGGAGCAATAGTCATGATATATTTATACATGTACATTCACATTAATCAAGCTGAGATATAAAGGGGGGTGATTTTGCAAAAATAATTCAGCAAAGAGTGAAAAGTTGACAAGATATTTTTTGGAATAAACTGTCACTGGTGTACATTTTTTATTACCACAGATAGAATATCTTTGAAAAGAACACAAGTATGATGACTGCCTGCTGTTTGTCAGACGAGACGGAGTAAAAGCTCCATGACATAACGTAAAGGGCCTCAGGGTCCAAAGAAGCACTGGTTGAGGATGGAAGTCTTGAAGTTGATTTCATTAACAGAACAAGTGTAAAAAATAGGTGCTACAAGGGCTTTAGAACAAAAACAAAAATGAAATGTTAAAGAGAATTTCAAAAATGAAAAGATATAGCCAAAGACAAGTCATTTAAAAGAAAAAAATTGACAATTTTTCACGTCTGCATTGCATTTCCATGTAAGTTAAACAATGGCGCACCCCCATTATGTGAAAATAAAGCTTTAACATCAAGAAGGAGCTACTGAGGCAGGTCAAAAACCATCACAACTGGAGAACTGTGAAGTGAAAGCGGATCGTTCTGCACAAATACTCTAAACTTCAGCTTGCTCCCTCCACACTTTTAACTCTGCTGAACTCGCTCTTTAGCCAGGACACTCAATAGTCATGTGACTGATCCATTCCACATCACGGAGTTTCCCCTGTTAAAAACAAAAATGACAGAAACAATATCATTATCAATGTAAAAACAGAAACATTCCACCAATGATCTTTATAAGATCATGCAAATCGTGTTGAATAATCAAGAAATTAAAACACAAAATCAGCAAAACATAAAAGCAAAAATATGTGATACTATATTATCCATTGAATAAGCAACAAGTGAAAGTGATCAGTTTGAAAAATGGAACTCAAGTGCACAACATGCTTGAAGCAAACTTGAGTGATGGCTGCTACAAGCACCTCACGAACAAAGAAAGCAGTGACCTTTTAATATAACCTAAATGCTGGGTGAATCCCCCCATTAGCCATTGTTCCCTTTCTACTGTATATGGACAATGAGCCATCATGTTATTACATTAAAACAGTGTGTTATTCTCAAGGGCAGCTTAAAAGCAAATTCACATACATGTTAGAAAGCATTTTTGTATGAAGGATAACTATACGTATTGTCATGCACACATGCTGCTCAGCTTATGAGAACACAACAGGAACGGTTTATACTGAAGTGCGTATGCTAACATTCCTTCCTCTCCCAGCTTGAAAACAGGCGAGGAGCCCAACGAGTATCCCAAAGTCCTCTCCCCTTCTGCTCCTGTCCCGATATAAACAATGCAGTAGTGGAAACTCGCCATTCATTCATGGAGCTCTGTCTGCTGGAGCCACACTAGCCCTCAGGAACTACATATTTGGAAGATTCTGGAATGATCACTGCCAGTTTTGTTGTTCTTTGTTACTTTATTTTATCAGCATTACTGCTAATAAACAAGAAACTCAAGGAGACCCCAACACTTCACCTCCATGTGTGTCATATTTTCTTACAGTACATGAAACCAATAATCTAGCAATGTGAATGAAAACTGTAATGTGAGGAACTTCAGATCTCAACTTGATACTGTTCATGAATACTAGGTAAGTGAGAGCTAGTAAGCCATCCAATGCAGTACTGAAATATCCATCCTTGGCAAATGGTTTCTATTGTCCTTAACATTATATACTCAAAGTAATTAATTCTTGGATTTTACACTACTGATTAATTGGTGAAGCTTAAGAACAAGAAAAAACAGATCACTGTGGTGTAGCGGGTCCACAGCTCAAGTCAACAGGGCCACTTCTTAAATAAATAATCGGCGCACTCGCGGCTTAGAGAGCGGGCGTAGTATGTGTGTTCAGAGCGGTTCCCATGTGATTCGTGGTGCGGATGGTCCTCACTTAAGTGCACAGGTGAGGAGTTGTCCGCATCCGTGATTGGCACTGGGAGCTGCTAATTTCCACATCTGATCCACGTCCCCATAATAAATAAAAACGCGAGGCGGCTAGGAAAGGAGGAAAAAAAAAAAGTAAAAGACAAACAGAGGTTGCAGGAGAAGAAGGCTGGAAGCAGGCAGAGGAAAGCTGGTGCAGGAGAGAAGGAGAGCGAGCGAACGAGCGCAGGCTCATGCTGTATGCAAGCAGCCTGGAGAGGCGAGCCCGAGTGGAGTGTTTGTGGTCGCTCCTGCTGAGTGCTTGCAGGGAGCAGGAGTGACCAGGAGAAGGTTGGCTCGCCACATCGGGTAGTTGTAGATTTGGAGTAGAATCCCCAGTGTGAGCGTCCTGGCTGCTGGGGGAAAGCCAAGTCTCGGTCTGGCAGGGGCTGAACGAAGCCAGAGACCAGGAGGCCACCAGACCAGTCGAACAGAAGAAGGTCAGCTGCATGTAGGGTGACTTCCCTGGTGCTTAGCCTGGACCAGTAGAAAGGTTGATTTTAAAAGGACAGCTTCCAGCCTTGTTTTAACCTCGTTGTTTTTTTTTAAAAAAGATTTATTTCTAATGGATTTTAACCTCCATGATTTCACCTGTTTTAATGGATTATTCATTTAATGGCTTATTTTGATGCACTGCACTTTATTTTGGACACTTTGTTTTTGTTTGCTGTTGGCACTTTTGCACCATCCCCTTGCTCCATTTGTTGTGCCTCACTGCCTAGCTCATCGGTGACATTACCAACGAGCTCCCAGAAGCAATATGAGAGCATGGAGTGACAATAACACATACAATTAAGACCATATACTGATAAATGTTTGTTTGTGAACTTTCAGTGAATTAGCTTTACGTGACTAATAGCGAGCTGTTCAGTTTGACAGGTCATGGACTCACCAGTTGTTGAATGTGGAGCAGAGCAGTGCTCTCCATGTCAACAGAAACGTGTTCCAGAACTGAAGTGATGGCTCTCTACACCAGATATCTTGCTTGCTCTCATTCCACACTTCTCAATTGAACTGAGTGATGGTAACTGGAGAAGTCCATGCTTTAAGATGAATTCTTACTTTTGTTCTTGAAGCATCTACAGTTAGTCCTGTGGTATGAAACATTATCCTAACCAAGAAAGTTAATTAACAGAAGGGAACACCGGTGCTATAAAGGAAATCATATTTTTATTTAAGTTAAATGAGAAAACAGCAACCATGAAAATGGATATGTTTCAAATTGGGATAAACAGTAAAACACCCAACTCCCCTTAAAAGAGGTCTCTAGAGGATTGAACGTCTGTGCAGAGTGAGGAGAGAGGCTCGGAAAATACAGAAAGGTCAAAAGCAGAGAGAAGACACAGAAAAAAATAATGTGATGCTCAAGCAGCATGCACCGTTGATACCCTCTCACCATGTCCTAGTCCTTTCTCATTAGTGTTAATCAGCAGTTCATTTTTTTAGCCCACAGGAACCACACCTGTAAATAAACAGAAGTGGAACTTGTTTAGGTTATCACCGGTGTCGAGGTATGATGTGTTCTGCATTCTGATATGCTGCTTTTAGCCCCACTATTGTACTTATCCTGCATGAAGGCAAGACGAGGATCAGGAGATGAAATGTTTATGAAACTAGAAATGAGTCGAAACTGTAAAGACCAAATCTTACACACCAAAGTCTAACGTCAACTAGAAATCAAAGTCAGATGACAAACAACAGAATTGGAAACCAGAAGGTAGAGGAAGAAGACGTGTTTCGCTTGACAGAATTTTTATCCCAATCACAGTTGCCGAAAGAATGTTTGCATTGGACTTAACGCTGATAATAATACGCTGATAATAATAATAATACATTTTATTTATATAGCGCCTTTCCCATGCTCAAGGCATTTCACAGAGTCTTAGAAAAAACAGCAGGGTATATGTAACATTGAATACAAATGTTTTTCTGAATAGAACAATGAAACAGATAACAAAGCATTAAATAGAATAAAGGACAATAAACCAGAGTAAAATACTAAAATAAAAACTTAACAAATAACCTAATTTGTGATATAACAGATACACAAATTATCCTGAGCACCTGGACAGAGAGGTAAACTGAAAGAAAGGTCAGAATGTCAGGTTAAGTTAAAAGCTATCCTAATAGATGAGTTTTAAGTTGTTTTTTAAAAGAATAAATTGAGTCTGTTGATCTAATTAATTTCAGGGGGTCATTCCAAGGTCTGAGCGCCATACAGCTGAAGGCCCTGTCACCAACAGAGTGTAGGTCAGTGTAGGGCACTACAAGATTGCCAGAATCAGAGGACCTTAGTGGGCAAACAGGAGCATAGTGATGGAGAAGGTCACTGATGCAGTCCGGTGAAAAGCCATTTATAGCTTAGTAGGTTATTAATAAAATTTTATATTCAATCCTGTAAGACACAGGGAGCCAGTGAAGACGGAGCAGGATGGATATCATGTGCTCGCTGCTGCTGGTTTGTGTAAGGACTCTTGCAGCAGAGTTTTGAATCAACTGTAGCTGAGATATAAGATTAGAAGGGGCACCTGCCAGCAGCGAGTTACAATAATCAATGCGGGATGTGATAAAAGCATGGACAAGTTTCTCAGCGTTAGAAAAGGAGAGGAAGGAGCGAACACGGGATATGTTATGGAGGTGAAAGTAAGAAAGTTTCTTAATGTGGTTTATATTTTGGCGGAATAAGAAAGGGAGGAATCAAAAATGACACCAAGATTCCTTGTATCAGAAGAAGGTCTGATGAGATCACCGTCAAGAGTGACTGAAAAAGAGCTCATTTTCTTAAGTAGCGCTTTAGTGCCAGTTTGCAGGAGTTCAGTTTTGTTGCAATTTAATTTTAAAGAGTTCTGCTCCATCCAGGTTTTAATTTCACTGAGGCAAGTTGCGAGCTGAGAAAACTCTGATGAAGTTGCACTTTTGACATTGAAATAGAGTTGAGTGTCATCTGCATAAAAGTGATAACCAAGTCCATAGCTACAAATAATATGGCCAAGGGGAAGAGAAGAGGGCTGATGACAGAGCTCTGGTGCAAGGTGCAGTATCATGTTATGGAACTTCCATGTTAACTGGGAGCCGCATGCCAGTAACGGAAATAATATCCCGGCAGTGCCCAATTGATAAACCACATAATGTTTATCAGTGAACAATTAAACATTACATTCAGGAAACATACAACAGCGAAGAATCCACACAGAAGGTGCTAGAGAAAAAGCAGCCTAAATTCCAACATCACATATTGTTGTAAAAAATATTGTAAGAGAGAACAAAAACAATTCATAACACTACTCAGTTGTTGGTTATCTGTCTGCAGGTCTTCCATTACTCTGCACAGATATCTTCAGGCCGCATTCATCAACATTTTTGTATCTCTGCATTGCTATTAATTGATTTGTTTTTTTAAGTGGTGCTGCATTCTCAAAGTACCCGTAACAAGTGCCATGCTCGTGAGCATAGGAAATATGTCATGGATACTGGTATAATGGTGGATTAGGGAAGGATGAAGGTGATGCATGGCCACCAACCTCATCCATTTCCATACCTAGAATGCAGCAGAAGCTGCCAGAAGGCGCCCGACGACACTTCTGCCCCAAGCTACGTCCATTTCAATTCCAGCGTTATGTAAACCTGGCACTAATCAGAAGCTGGCATTCATTCTGGGCTCTACTTGTACCAAGAACGGAGCTCCAACCTAAGACAAGCACCTACAGTCTGTTTATGACCAGTACACAGTGCCCTTTGTTTTTATGTCCTTTTGACATCCAGCACATGCGACCCCAACACTTAGTTTGTTTTTTATCTTTATTTTGCACACTGTTGTTTGTGATATCACCAGGACGGTTGCTATTCCTGATACAGTCATACCCATGTGTCAGGTGCCAATCACCACACTGCATTGAGAGGCAATTAAACCTTTAGTTTTGCACTTTTTTACTATCAAAGGGGGATATACTAGTTCTGCACAAATGACGAATGACACAACCTGAGCCGTTGATTTCTTGGCACTTAGTGTACAATTTTAAATTGAAGCATCTACTCCACTCATCTCATGCATGTAGTAGCACTTGAGGGCATAAGGCAGCAGTATTATACATCCCAGGCAGCATATCAGTCATCTAATAAAGAGACACACCCAAGCACAAAAACCAGAGAAATTCACTGCTTCAACTACTCCAAACTTTTATTGCATGCTAGTTGATTACCCAGTGGCTTCACTCACTCAGTGCAAGGGAAAAAAATAAAATGTAGTCTATAAGTTATTAAACAGTAAAACATTAACATTTAAGAAGTAAAGATATATTGAGCACAACTGGAGTGGTTTGGGGTAAACTACATTTTAAAGGCGCTATAACACAACAGGTAAGTAGTACTAACGGCAGCTAAAATGTATTTGGATCATCTCTCGATAGTAGATCCCTTGTGAGAGGCGCTACACGATGGCTGTGGTATAGAAATTACATTTTCTATGTGAACGTCCAAATTTCTGCCTGACAACCTTGCACTACGTGCCTGTGATTTACTTCTTAAAATAATTCATTACAAAAGGAACCTTGAATGTTGCAGGGTTTTAGTGACCCGAACTCACCTTAAGGGACAGTAAGTAGTTGTGCAGGGCAATTTACAAACAGAGTCCTGCTTCGATGGCGCCGATTACACTCATTCACAAAGATTTCCACTCTCCCAGGAGCTGACGGGACACTTGAAGTGTCACAAACAGTGCGAGAAGAGAGGACACTGCCCAAAACTGCGAAGCTCTCGACCCCGCGGAGTAGCCCGACATTCCGCACCTCCCAGCGTCCACTTTGTTCTCACGCACATTGTTTACAGCATGCCGCAGTTAAAAAGTAGAAAGATGCAAAGCTGTTTTCCTCTTCGCTTCTACTATCAAGTACTGCCAACTATAAAAAAGTTACAATGTGGCAGTTTCCGCGACAGTCACATGGACGAATAAATAAAACTTCTCTGTCAGAATGTGCCTGGCGGTGGACGGCTCATCGCTGTAGTCCAGATAGGAGGTCGGGGAGAGGACGACGCGAGGTGCACTTATATGTAATTTCCATTTCATACGTAATTTCCATATCGCGTGGTCATACGTAATTTCCGTTTCAAACGTGAAAAGAATTTTATATATATAGATTTGAGATGCACAAGAAATTGGAAGAGGAACCTGGAAAGCTCCAAGGGTGCGGCGCATTTCTGTCTCTAGCACAGGGCACTGTTGCTTCGAGTAGTGCTAGCTCCCTCTGTCAATTTCTTTTTTTAAACTTTTAAAACAGAGAGTAAAAGATGCATTGTCGCAATAGTGTAAATGACACATTCTTAAATTTTTTCGGGAGACTAAACTAGCTACATTCTTTCTGCCAGTTTCGTTTTGGTCTGTAGATATTTATCTGTAGTATGTCGCACCGCCTGCACGCTAAGGCAACAATCAGGATCATGGAGACCAGATCTTATATTGGCAGTGTTTGGTGCTAAGCAAGAGTCATACCAGGGGACCGACTATCAGTCTTACTAATGTATAAAATCTTGAAATATACGAATATTCAAATGTACAAATTAAACTATTAAAGGTCTGCAGCATTGAGAACAAAGCTGTTAAGCTTAAACAAGGATTTTGAATGCTTTAATATGAGTGCGTGTGGCGGGTGTGGGGTTGCGTGTTCTTTGTTTTGATATCTGATCTTGCAAAACACAACATCTTAAAAATAAATAAGAAGTGTGTATAATTTCCAATATCTTAAAGAATATTCAGCACATTTTGCCATAAACTTAAGATGATTCAAAGATGAATATGAAGGTCGCCACTAATTTAGATTTCACTGTAGTTTCTCTTTGTAAGTTGTGAAGTATGAGTGCTTGGGGGATATCTTCAAGTCTCTAAACAAGTAAGCAATACCACCCTGAATGAAAAGGGGGCACTGCTGTTAACAGCATTGTCCTTTTTACCAGCAGTTAACAAAGACTTCACTTTCCATCCTTCGCCAAGACACTGCACCTTCATGGGCGCACTTTAAAGGCCTAGAGACCATCGGAAGTGGCCGTTCATTACATACCTGCAGCTGAGACAAGCAGAGCTCCGACTCAGAAGTGCTATTTTCTTTTGCTATAGTAAACAGATGTATGTTAGCCCCCTCATGTGCATTTTTCTTTCCACCTTTTCTCAATACCACCATTACCTCTGTGGTACCCCAATGCTTTGTTTTGACTGCTCTCTTTTGTTGTTACAATGTGTAAAAAGGGGGGTCAGAGACTTGTTTTATGCTGGTCACTGTCCCTGTGCTTTGGGATGTCTGTGTGCTTTTATCTACGCTGTCATGTGACTCTGTAATGCCCAGATTTACATATCCTTATTGTGTATCTACTACATAATCCAATATCTGTTATTTATTGTTTTAGAGATCCTGACAATGTTTCCATCCGGCCACTCTGGTTTTCTTTCCACAAACTCAAAAACATGCAGGTAAAATGAATCAGCATTTCCTGATTTTTTCCTGTGATGTAAGGGGTGGGGGGAGTTTCTGGGGATTTGGGTGGGGTGGTGGGAATGTGTGCGTGATGAACCCTGTGGTAGACTGGTGCCCTGTCTAGGGCTGATTCCTGCCTTGCAAACAAGGCTGCTGGGAACCTTCTAGTACTCAACCTCATCGTAGTCAAATTCAGTAGTAGGGTTTTTAGGGGGGTTTAATAAAGCTCATATTTTACCAGGTGGGTGTAGAACAAGGTTCCTGAATTCAGTCCTGGTGAAATATGCTGCCTATTCTTGTTAAACCAGTAAAAATAAGAAAACAGGCATGACAGAGTATTTGGGATTGACAGAGTGAGTGTGACAGCTTTTTCTCACATTGTTTCACTACCTTTATAAACTCTAATTTAACTCTTAATTTAAATGTGGCCAATGATATAATGTATAATAACAAGTCAGCCATGTTATGGCACAAGTTCATGTTGGTTATCTGAATGCAGTGCTGGTTATCCTTCAATCTGGAATATCCATGGTGTTAAAACATCACAAAAATAACAACTGAGTGTTGGACAAACACATTTGATTTTTTTACTCTTTTATTACACCAAGTTCAGCACTTAGTGTTAACAATGATTGTAAAAAAGGGACAAGAAAAAAAGAATAACAATTTTGTACAACCGGAAATCACATTTACTGTACTGTACATGGTGTGCCATGAGGCTGGTCTTGTTCAGAGACATTCAGGTTTTATTTGGTAAAGATGATGTAGTCACTGCCATCAATGTGTTGCTCATACAGTTCTTTCGAAAAGCTAAACAAAAGTGAAGCTTTCATAATATAGTATATTTAAATGAGCATTACTGTTAAAACATTAGAATAAAATATAAATGCGCAATAGATAATTACGTGATCAATGACGTATGTGCAAAGAAAAATCTTTAAAGTATGTAGTCGGCAAAGTTCTAGCACAATATTCATATTACACTATGTACAGGTTATTCCATTCTCCTCAAAAGCTTCACTCACACAACAGATGTTTCTGTTTGAAGGAATGACTGAGCCCTTGAATTACGGTGGAAATGGGACTTGCTCTCTGAACCGTTTCTGGAGATGGATGAACTGTGTAGTCGGTAGTCTCGGCCCACATACTGGTTCAAACAAATGCTCCTCCATTTTCTTTTGAGTTCACATTGCACCTGGAATTGAGTCAAAATGAATATCATGACATGACGATTATTTCCACTTTTATCATTGGTAGACAAATAGGTTTGTCTGACTTACCGATCAAAAACATTTCTGGTGGCATATACACTTACACTTTATTTTAATCCAGTTCAGGATTGTGTGGGTTGGAGCTTTAGCAAAAACCAAAGCTACATATGATACCAATCCATCATAAGGCACATGACACACACAAATTTGCATGGTGCCAACAATAATCAAATAAGTCTGAGACTTGTCAGGAAACACCACTCACAAAGGGGGGACTGCTAACTCGACACTGATGGCATCTAAATCAAATGTCAAGAATTCTGGAGGTGCACCAGTGCTAATCATTGGGCCACCATTCCACCCTTTCATTTTTTCACATTTAATTGAAACTTCTGTTTTATAAGAAGTTACACAGAGCACAGAACTTGTAAGAGATACGTCTTTTTCATGCATTTGGGTAATGATTTCTAATTGTTTTTCTTTCAAACCATCTGCTGTACTGTTTTAATTTAAATACAGTTTAAAAAAAATCTTAAAAAATAAGAACATGTAGACTTTTCTACAGTATATGGTTACCTGCGTATGCTGGATTAACAATGCAATACTGTATTAGAGTAAACAGGTCAAATCCCATTATAGCAAATACCGAAGTAACACAATTTTCAGAATAATGAAACATTTTGTTGACCCGGACAAACATTCATACAACATCGTGTTTAATGGATTTGTAACTCAGCTTTAAGACAGACAGAGGGGGTTTTAAATAATCAGCACAAGTTGGGACACCTGTACAAATTGTTTGCTTCATCTTGAAAGGCTTAATGTACTTTAATTGCTGCAGACCATCTGGAGGTTGCAACCTATTAGAAGTTCCCTGATGGAGCTCCATTTGTAATATTCATAAGTTTCCTTTTTTCATTTTTTGCTAATCTAAACATTAAATTTAAACCTCTGGCGGTTTACTTCTTACCTTTTCACCATTTTAGGTCATTCATTGCATTTCAACTGATTAAATTTGAAGAAAAACTGGGGTGTTCTAAAACTTTTGACCGGTAGTGTAAATTAAATACAGTCAAAAATTTGGAACTCACCTCACTGTTCAGAAAGCAATACAGAACAGCAACCACAAGTCCCTACAAACATAGAAAAAAGAAGACTCCTCTAAATTTCGTTTCTTGAAGGTCAAGTAACAAAGAACTTAGATAACACATTTTTTATTCTAGGCAGTTATTTTTTAATGATTAGGAAAACAAAAGTAAATTAAAAGGTATGTCAGACCTTTCACAATACAGAAGAGCAGTAACAATCTGTTCCAGAGATTGAAAAAATCATTGAAATTGAAATTAAAGTAACACTTAAAATCTGTCAGCACTTATCAAGGATACCTTGTTTTGTTTTTATTATTAGTTAGGATTATTTTACAGTATTGATTAAAATTCATATCTGAAAATGGTTCCTATCGTTCTTCTTTGATGAACAAACAGTGGCTCAGTCTTGAATGAAGTGTCTGAGAGTTCTTTGGTTGCTCTTTTGTCACAAGCACATGCATGTTAGGTTAATTTATGAAATTCTACGTTAAGTGGCATGAGTGAGAGTGCTCAACAATGGACTTTTGTCCTATCATCATTTAGTTTTTACCTTGTGCCTAATGCAGTATGGATAAGCTTCTGTTACTCTGATCCTGTACCGGAAACACAGGATTCAGAAAATGGATGAATGGATAGATGAGCAGATTTAATCACGGAACCACTCAAACATTGCAGGAGCCTATTTAGTCTTGCTAGTTCAAATGCTTTTTGTGTGTAGTGGGATTAACATTCCATTCTGGCTACCATATGTTTGAAAGAAAAGGAGTATATTGAGTACATTGGCAATTAATAATGAGGACATGAGATGTGATGAGGTGGAGTCTCTAGATTTATTGTGAGTGATGAAAGGAGCACAGTTCATAGTCAGCACCAGGTGAGAGGTCAAAACCAGGAGGTCAAAAAGTATATCAAGCAACCAAAGCAGCTGAGGCAAACCAAAATCATATTCAAAAGCAGAGAATAGATCAAATCCAAAACAAGCCTAACTTGGCTACTTAGAATCAAATTAAGCAGCACTAAAAATTGTTTTTTTTTTATCCATCTGAAGGATAATCTTGACTCATGTCAGAGTTGTATTTAGACCAGAACATACAATATAAATATATCACAAGCGTGACTGTTGTGGTCGAGTGACCTGCAATGTGGGTCGTATAATAATAAATTTAAATCATTCCCAAATGAGTTCCAAACAATCAATACCATGACAAATAATGTTCATTATAACTATAAATGACAATGACATTCACACATTTAAAAGTAATGGTTTTAATGGCACTTTACTGGGTTATGTAGTTCCTCATAGAACCATGCTTGACACAGAACCATTTCATTCTGAACTGTGTATTTTGTATATGTAACTGGGTGTTTGGGCTTTGAAAAAGGTTTCAAATATATTGGCAGAATAGAAATCTTTAAAGTAAAGCAGGCTGCCTATCAGTATATTAACAGATCAAGAAAACCCAAACTTAGCCTGTGTTATTGTATGCAGCGAGAGTCCTTTTGAGAGTGCAGTTATTACGGGCCAACACATGTTTTCATATTGCTGTCGGGAATTCTGAAGCACTATTGGGTCCTGGCATTGCTCTGTTAGATTATTACTTCTGTGGAACCCTTATAGATACAGTATGTCAGGAGGAAGTGGGCAGAAACTGAAAATATACAGTATGTTTATATTGTGTAGTAAAATACAGTCCAGTACAATTTATAACATTCTAATGTTTGTCAGTGCTGCTCTAAAGCACTATATCTGTTGTTCAAGTTTTAGATATTTAATTTAGTAATTTATTTTTTGATCTGTTAATATCATCCATCCACTATCAAACCCACTTAAACCAGTTTAGGGTCCCAAGGACTGACGCCTGTCTCATCAGCATATGATGCAAGGCAGGAACAAGTTTTTTCTTGGACTGTCAATCACTGTATTATTTGGAATTATATTACTGTATTTCAGAATGAAATTTTGTATTGAAGGCAGAGTTATGCTGAGAGAAAATAAACCCCAGGACAGATACACCAAAGAAAATAATGTTGTTTTGGAAAGTAAAGTCACTCTACCTGGAATGAACCAATGGCCAGTTCAAAAATGATCTGATGCATGCTGTCATCAGGTTGTGAAATAAAAATAATATAGTGAACTCCAAACAAAGGAATCAGAAGGAGAGTGGATTTTGTTAGCCTCCTGAGGAAAAAAGAACAGAGGAGAGAATAATGTAATCAACTTAGTGACATAGATTAATGGTTTGAATTCTGCATTTAATGCGGGACAAAAGAAACCTGCAAAATGTCAAGATGGGATCACTTACTTTATGTGATAACCCTCAGAAAGTTAATCCCAAAGAATGTTAATAGAGCAAAAGACAGTCTCAGAATCTTTAAGGTTAGTCTGGACCTAATTTACCAGAAGACTCAACCCAGCTGTATGCCCACAATGCAGAGATTTTTTGTTTGTGCAAACGTAATTTAAAAACTGGACTGATAGATGGGTATGATCAGAACATTCTACAGTAAGGCAAAGTATATGTCATAAATAATAAACAGAAAATTGTTATTCCAGAAATGGGCATACAGTATTTTATGTTTGTACTTCTGGCAGGTGTATTCATTAAAATTAATAATATAATGCAATATCTTTCTTTAAAAAACAAACAAAAAAAATGGTTGACTTTTCTCTTGTGAGAGATGACCATTTCAAGGTGAAGATGTGCAATGACGTCAGCTTTACTTAAAAAAGCAAGTCCCATAATGGAAAATGGATTTCAAGACACAATTTTTTCCCACCAAAGTCATGTTTTAATCCCCACCCCCCACTCCTCTAAAAGCAATATTTTGACTTTCTGATGGGTAAGTAAAGATGAAAATGATAACGCTACAGTATATTTATTTACCAGTGGGTAATACATCAATGTGAAAAGGTTGTTGTTCTATTTTAATATATTTGGCTACTTTGTGGTTTGGTTCCAGTCATTAGGTACCCATAGTATTGTATTTTTCCTGCTGATTCTGCTGAGTGGGATTATTTAGGTCACAGTTAGTTTATTGGTTCCTCTTTCTACTTTCTTAGAAATAATACGGTTTTATACTTGGCACCATTGGCATAATTAAGTTATATATTTTTATTTAGATAGCATTTCATCCATTGTTTAACACTAGAATTACCAGAGTCTACAAAAAAACTCGTAGATCCGGCCTACCTTAAATCGCTTCTTAAATCCGTTCACACCTCTCCGCCAGCGTCTTTTGTCCCCTAAATGTGCTGATAAAAGACAAGCTGCCAGCAGCCGGCTATTCCATCCCCCCTCCGACTTAGAACGTGAACGCACTTTTCCCAGCTCATGCCTTGATTGATTGTCTGGGAGTGAACTGGAGTTTTAGAGTTGAAATAATACGATCGTTATTTGGAACACACGCATTCCATGTGTGTACCGTTTCTACAGTAATCTGTGTAAACACATTGTTAAAACAGAAACTTTTTCATATTTTAGTAATAAATGTTACAAAATGTAGGCATAAACTATAGAATGTGTAAAGCCCGAGTTCCTAAGATCAAATAAACATTTCCACAAAAGCTTCACACACCATACAACAGCTTCTGTGGCGTAGCACGCTAAGATTTGCCTCTCAGAGTGAGTAACTTTTCTCTGCCTCACAAACATGAGTTCAATTCCCCGCTGGGGATAAAGTGTTACTTCTTTTTTTTCTTTTTAACCTCAAACGGACATAAAATTTGTAAATTGGTATGCACTGTCAGTTAATGAGATCATTATATTTTCATGTGGGATGTTCCTTTTAAAATATTTTTTTAACAATTGAGACTGCAATTAACATGAACAACTGTCCTTATAACTTATTTTTTTCAAGATCCATAACACACAGACAGACAGAGCACTGTGTAATACAGAGACAGACAGGCAGAGATATACAAATAAACAGGGAAGGCACATGTACTGAAAGAAAAAAAAAATCAACATGTGCGTTGTTCCTGCAGCACTGAATAAGCTCACCCGCTCTAACATCACCCCTCTCCCGATCTGACTCTCTAAGTAACAGCACAAGTACAGACACAAATCAAGTGCATGTGTGTACTGTATAATATTAACAAAAAGAGCAGCTTACTACTGAAAACGGCAAATATAGGAGTGAGTGGGGATCGAACCAGAATTCTTGATTACGCTTGGTTTGCGTCTGTACTTGTGCTGTTACTTAGAGAGTCAGATCGGGGGGAGGGGTGATGCTAGAGTGGGTGAGCTTATTCAGTGCTGCAGGAACAACGCACGTTGATTTTTTTTTTCTTTCAGTACATGTGCCTTCCCTGTTTGTTTGTATATCTCTGCCTGTCTGTCTCTGTATTACGCAGTGCTCTGTCTGTCTGTGTGTTATGGATCTTGAAAAAAATAAAGTTATAAGGACAGTTGTTCATGTTAATTGCAGTCTCAATTGTTAAAAAAATATTTTAAAAGGAGCATTCCACATGAAAATATAACGATTTCATTAACTGACAGTGCATACCAATTTACAAATTTTATGTCCGTTTGAGGTTAAAAAGAAAAAAAAGAAGTAACACTTTATCCCCAGCGGGGAATTGAACTTATGTTTGTGAGGCAGAGAAAAGCTACTCGGTCTGAGAGGCAAAGCTTAGCGCGTTACACCACGGAAGCTGTTGTATGGTGTGTGAAGCTTTTGTGGAATTGTTTATTTGATCTTAGGAACTCGGGCTTTACACATTCTATAGTTTATGCCTACATTTTGTAACATTTATTACTAAAATATGAAAAAGTTTCTGTTTTAACAATGTGTTTACACAGATTACTGTAGAAACGGTACACACATGGAATGCGTGTGTTCCAAATAACGATCGTATTATTTCAACTCTAAAACTCCAGTTCACTCCCAGACAATCAATCAAGGAATGAGCTGGGACAAGTGCGTTCACGTTCTAAGTCGGAGGGGGGATGGAATAGCCGGCTGCTGGCAGCTTGTCTTTTATCAGCACATTTAGAGGACAAAAGACACTGGCGGAGAGGTGTGAACGGATTTAAGAAGCGATTTAAGGTGGGCCAGATCTACGAGTTTTTTCGTAGACTCTGGTAATTCTAGTGTTAATAGATTAGAAAACATAAATATGAAGTGCAATTGTTCTGACAGTTCTACGGTTAGAGACCTATTCAGGTTCATAATAGGACTGAATGCTGGAAATTGGCCACACTGTCTCTCTTCTGAAATCCAGTAAGAGCAGTTACTCTCCTATCAAATATAACTTTAGAAGCTATACCATCAAAAGCTGGGTTAAAGAAAAAGCATTGTTTTTGAGCAGTACAAATATACTACTGTATTTACTTTGGATTGTAAGCTACAGAATGTGCCATAATAAAGGTGGCTTTCATCTCATGATTTTCTGTTTATTTGTATTGACCATAAATTTGTAAAGAAAGGTATGTGCTGCTTGGAAATCCAAGTCTTAAATTTCAATACATTGTCAGGTTTGCTGTGTCTGTGCAAACATTGTGAGAGAGCCGCCTTCTAGAACTGTGATCTTTACTCACAGCTTGTTCTGTCTGCAGTTTGCCATCTTGTGTATTATTCCCTATGTCAGTTTGATGCTGGCTGAGTATATACTGACCACTTTGCTGCTATATCAGACACTTGGCACACTTTGTGCAGAACTCCATCATGTATTATAAGTAAGAGCAAAACATAACCATTGATGTTCAGTTTATTCCCGATGAAATGTCAATGCCTTTCACATAATGAAAGTCAAGCAGACCCACTCAAGTGTTGGATCGCTGCTAATTTAAATAACAGATGTATTTAAAACACTATTACCTATTTGTAGAAATATCCCACTTGATTACCAGGGAAATTGGTGACTGTGTTGATGAAATCTAATAAGAATTTTAAAATGGGAGAAAAGCCACTGCTGAAAATATTTCCACATCTCTTTCCATGGCAAATAAGCTATTTGCCTAAATGACAAGCCTACTTTATATTGAAATGTAAACAAAATTAGAAAAAAAGCTGCCATCCCACTCTGAATGGCAACACAAGAAACAGACAAGGAGACAGACACCGATAAATTGCAGACTCAGTGCCAGGTAAGATGGAATGAAGTGCAGCCAGTTTTTCTGCGGAAGCGACACATGGAGCACAAAAATGAGTGCAGACTGCTGATGTGGACAGTCTTATGATCAGCCCAACATGCCTACTGCTGTTCACATTTATATTCTACGAAATACTGTATGTACATATGGCTGTAATTTTAATAAAATGTTTATATGGAAAAATATTACTTTTTTCTTCATTTATTATTTTAAAGTTCAAACTGATTGAAAAATGTAGTTTTTGATTTTTACGATTAGATACAGAAGTAGTTTTATGCCGAGCAGAAAGTTTTTGGAAAGCCAATTGTGTGACTACACCTCTTTTATTTCTGGTAGAACGCCAAGTGCCAGGTGGGAAGGTGTTTTATTGCACATGAAATAACAAAACAGAACAAAAGAAAACCATGTAAAGTATCAAAATAAAGATTCCAAGAATCTGTCTTGATTGCTGATGGGCACAGTTTTGTAGTAAGCATACACAGTGCTTTATGTTTACAAATGTTTGCATATCTACAGAAATATGTGAGTATGGTTGTAAGTTTTATAACTATTTCTAAAAAAAAGTCTTTACTTAATTTATTTGCACAGATGATGGAAATGTGTTGTTTTGCATTTCACGAATAACACCTAATAAATACTGAAGCAATTTTCTGCTTGCTAGCAGCACAAACAACTCTGAAGTTTTATTTTTTTGATTAAAACACATGCTAATATTTAAAGTACAACTATATTCATACAATATGTGCTGTGTGCCACCAAGTTATTTCTTTTTCCATTTACTGAAGGTGTATTAGGCTGTGGTTTTTGGAGGCAGGGAAGTACATATGCATCATCATAATGCCAATCTGATGGGCCATTAATAAGAACAAAAGGATGCAACTTGGTGTACTCGTGGCAGTTATAGTGCATGAAAACACAAGGACACAGTAATCAGTTTGTGTCACAATTCAATCAGAATCCATTCCCATCATTGAGAGACATCATCAATCAACTGCCTCTATCAACCATGTTTAAATTTCTCCTTTCATACTTTACTGAATTACAATTTTGAGCTATGTATCGAACAATGATGGGAGTGTTATAAATTATCATTTTTTAATAGCCCTTTTAGGGTAGTAATGAAGGGACAAACATAGCAACATGAACACGCCAATGAGATAACTGTTACTACATTATTCACTCAGCATCCCATTTTGCTCATTTTAACCCACTACCTATAGTAGAATGGGAAGGAAATAACTGATTTTTTTTTATAAATAAAATATATCCCTACATAAACATTTTCACCTACTGCTTTGTATAACCATTGACCAATCTAAATCTCTGTAAGCATTTTATTCATTTAGGCAGGTTTGACCTGCTACAGCCTACTGTGTTCCTTTCTTTCTTTTTTGTTTTTGTTTCATATGGTAGGCATGTCAGATATATAGATTTCATTTAGCAATTTAGAATTTGGCATATACATTCACTGGATCAATCAATAATCAAAACATCCTTCATTAAATTATAAAATTTAAATGCTGTGGGGTTGCTTAAAAAGAACAGGATGAGGTCCAAAATGGGAAAGATTTCTAATTTTATAGGGAGCTCTTTAAGTACCGTATGTTCTTTGTTTAAAAGACTGACTGCAATGAAAACTTGCAGATGGTGTAAAAGTCTTGAAAGGGAATTTAGAGAGTCCAGCTGTAATCGGATAAGTTCAGGATGAAAGCCATAACTCATGTCTTGTTTGGACTGGATAGTCCTGTTGTAAAGGAACGGAGGATGCGTCCTATTAAACCCAATTAAATGAAAACAAAATCCAAAATAAAAATAGAAGGAGAGAAACATGGGACTCATGGTGTCTATGGTGTTTATAGAAAAATGTAGAAATCTTAGGTCCCAAAGGTAGAGCAGTGGTTTCTTTGATTATCTAGAAATACAGAGAGTCAACTGATAAAGAAAGAAAAAAAAATTATTTCAGAAATGAGACACTTGGTATTTGCCACAAATATTTTTATAACCATTGTTAATTACAAAATCTGCTCATTTAAATTCTAACAATGCTCCTGTGTTTTTCAGAGGGCATCAACGCCTTAGAAAGTGTTTAAAGTTTGCGTGTGTGCAGAAGTAACAGCACCAATTTTAAAGCCATTTAAAAAGTTTGTTGTTTCAGACAACATATGTTTTTGACGTATGAATGTTTACCTCAGTTAAATAAGCTTTCTAAAAAGACTGCCTCAGTTCTGCTCAACAGAGTTATCAAAGACAAATGGCATAATAAGTGTGCAAATGTTTACCTCTTGTGTCATTTGAAACACAAGCAGACTCATGCTACTTACAGGACATGTGCCCAGTGGTCAGATAATTTGAGCTGCCATTTCTTTTATTTCAACCAGTCAAACAAACAAAAAGTTCATTTTAGAATTAAATATTTGGGAATTTTTGCCATTACCTTATGTAAATGTTCCATGGTAACTGGCAGAATGTGAACAACTTGATTTTGATTAAAAACATGAAAAAATGTACCATAACAGTCTTATATAAAAGTAAACCTAGTTGTGCAATACAGTAAATTCTTATATAAAAGGCAGGGGCTGTAATAATGCTAGTTCAACCACTCATGTCAGTGTTTTTATTTTGTAAATTAATATTGCCTGCAATGGACTGCTGCCCCATTCAGAGCTGTTTGCCTCCTTGTGCCAGATACTCTAATCCAGGGGTGGGCAGTGTCGGTCCTGAAGAGCCGCACTGGCCGCAGGTTTTCACTCCAACCCAATTGCTTAATTAGAAACCAATCCTTGTTAATCTCAGACCCTTATTTACGTTTATGGCTTGTTGCCCTGCAATGTAAGGTCTTATAACCGAGGATATCATCCAAATGATTTGAAGCCTAAAAAGGATAATTGTTAGTCTGTCACATTTTCTATTAAGTGTTTTATTAAATCAAACGGTGTATGATGAGCACACACAGATATAAATGGAAACAAGTTAGATGGAGAACTATTGGCTGCTTTGTCATTTACATCTTATTGTTAATAACGAGCCATTAAAACATGAAATAAGCAATTAAGGGTGGGGAACCTTAGCAAGAGAGACCACTAAAATGAAGCATCAAAATGTCACCTGGGCAATAAGTGCTTCATCAGTAAAAAAAATGACTTCTCATTAAGAAACTGGGTTGGAACAAAAACCTGCAGCCACTGCGGCCCTCCAGGACCCACACTGCCCACCCCTGCTCTAGCCCAACTGCCTCAAACTGGATTAGGCTGGGTCAGTCATGAAGGGATCAATACATTAAAGTATTTCATGTGAATTTAACAAGGTAATTCTATAATAATCCATGGAAATTATTATTGTATATCACAGAAGTCTTGCTATTTTGACAGTTTTGCTATGGAACAGAGCCATTAGTTAACATACTTGAAGAAAATGAAGACATAAGAAATCATTTGTCAAGTCACCCTGAGCCATAAACCTGAATGCAAAACATCATCCCTGATTATCTAACTCATGAGAAGAGCTGAAGTGCTGTCTCCTTGAAATGCATGTCCTGTAATCTTAAACTACTGATGAAGGCTTACTTAATATAAATAAGTGGCTGAAACTGTAAAAAGTAGTCATATGAGTTTTTTATACAATATGATGTCCCCAATCAATTAAAATAAACATTAATTGACTACTCGTTGCATATGCACTCTTTCATTTCATGAAAACTTTATGTTCTCAGGAATTAAATTCTTCTCACATCACATTAATGTAGCAGTTAAAGGGGAAGAGTTGTGTTTTCACTTTAATAGCAAAAAGTACTTTCTTGAAAAAATCTCAACTTTTACCCTCCTTTGTATATATATATATATATATATATATATATATATATATATATATACACTCATAAGTATATCCTCACAGTCCTTGTATTCCATGGATTTGCTTAACTGCTATCATAAAAAATGAATTTTTCCTTTAATTTTTTTGTCTTTTTTCACTTTTTCTTGTGTTTTACTTTCTATATGGATTTTTATATCACAATTCTGATAGTTACTTTTATTTTACTTTTTTGGAGGTGTCAAAATATTTTTGTGCCATGTCACAACTTCTTGTCTGTTTTTGGGCACCATGATTGACTACAGTGACCCACCACATTGTCTTGTGGGCATGACCCGGAGTGCCTGGCACCACTGTGACAGTATGAAGATCAGTATTGTGCACATGTTAATTATCCAAAGCTGAAAATAAACAAAACTTTCTCATATGTACTTTAGTGATTGGTTTTCTGGTTACCGATCTTGTGCTGTACTCTTATTCCTACTGTTTAGGTATTTCGATTGACTGACTTTCTTGTAAAGATTTTATTGGCCCATTTTTTTTATGACATTTTGTCTCTTTGTACTTAATTCCAAAAATTTGCTGGAAAAATGCTTTCCAGCTGCTACAGTATACAGAGAGCTTTTTGCCATTGTCCAGTCAAAGTGGCATAAACCTTGTGTTGTGTATCTCTGCTCCCCTTTGACTATTTTGTGAAGTCTTTTTTTGTCTTAATTTTGGGCTGTAAATTTTGGTGTTTTGCTTTCTGGATTTAGAATAGCTTAGTGAAGAGTGCTATACAAAATACATCGAAAACTGAAGATAAAAGCAATTTGCTGTTTTATTTAGTTTTTCATTCTATAAATGAGAACTTTCGTATTTTCTTCTTTTTTTTACATTTATGAGTTTTTTAATTTTTAAAATTTTTACATTGAAATTTAATCTGACCAGGTTTTGATGTTTTTTTTCCCCACTCTGGTAATGCTCATAACAATACAAATATACTGTATGTGTTTGTATGTATATCTCAGAACCAAGACTTTCAAAACTCCCAAAATCACTTTGGTGATTCCTTCTGAGAAAAGTTTTAAATAAATGAGGTATCCCACTCTCTGATTTTTCTTATTTACCACCACTTACATTTCAAAGTGCAGTCCATGCTGGGGCTGTCCGCTGTTGTGTACTAGTCATTTGTCTCCTACACTTGCAGAAATATGCAGCATTGCCCAGAAACAATTGGCAATTTAATATCTGTGTTATTCATGAGGAATTATCAACATTTTTAAAAATGCATCAAATTTTCTAAATAACAAAATATAGTATTTATTTATTAAAGTATGAAGCACCAGATTCATAAGCTACACATAAAATACTGGGATCGCATAATGACATCACCAAGACACACCGTGGTGGTAATCGCTGTGTTGACTCATGAGGACTTTACTTATTTGGGGTTTGGTTAGAAAGGTTTCTTGATTGTGACGCATCGCTCACAGAGCCAGTAGTGTGCCACTTTTCAAATAGTTGTTGAATTGCGCATTGCACAGGGGCACATGCAACATGATACTGTTCTGTGAACCCCACACACAGATAGATAGATAGATAGATAGATAGATAGATAGATAGATAGATAGATAGATAGATGATACTTTATTTGTCCCTAAGGGAAAATTAAAATATTACAGAAACTCCAAAAAATAAATAAATATAATAAAAAACAAGAAACAACCCTCCAAACATACATAAAAGCTTCTGGCTTGGATAACAGAGAGCTGCTGCTGTTGTCTTGACAGAGTCTGTACAAAAATAGTGTTCCACAAACTAAATATAATGGTTTAACAAAACTAAACAAAATATACACAGGGATACCCAGCTAGCTTCACTTGACTCATGTTGCGGCTGCTAAAACCTTACCACGCACAGGCCTACGTTTCTATTCACTAACATATTTTTTTCTCATCAGGAGCAGCTCACAAATAATTCCTCAGGACTATGCCCACTGTACTTTAATTTTGAGCATGCCTCAGCAAAACGGAATTTAATTCAGAAGAGAATGGAAATTCTGTTAGAATGACTGGCAGTCGGGGAATTCAAATATGCAATGGTTTTGCCATATATTACAGTTGGTTATATTACAAATTTATGAAGATTTATAATGATTCATATAGTGTTATATAGTAATGGGAGATTAAAAATACATTTCAGAACTCTGAACTTCCAAAGAGTCAAAGAATTCTGTGGTACACTGAATTGTCAATTGCCCCTACATCTGGTGAACTTAACTTCTGCATTAGAATTATTATGATACTGTCAAAAACAAAAAATTTACACTGGAATTATCCCTTGGCCATCCTCCAAAGTCACAAAAGAAATGCATTATTTTAAATCTCAAAAAAATGTACATATAGATGATTGATGCCAGATTGATACCAGATTGAGATTTATCCTTTGACGAATAAGAAAAGCAAAAGTACAAGGTTTCAAGTGGTTATTATGTTTATTAATTATAGAAATACCTACTGTTTCCCAGATAGGTCCATCCATTTTTTGACCCACTTATCCAGGACTGGGTCTTGCAAGCATTGGGCACAGGGCAGGAACCATCTCCAAACAGGGCAACGAAGGATGAAAACACACAGATACGGGACAGTTTAACAAACTAACTCCCCTAATTTGCATGCCCTTGGACTGTGGGAGAAAATGCATGCAGGAGAACCACTCTAACGCTCTATCCCAATACATTTAAAACCCAATATTACTGTTACACATACAGATGTATATCTTTAGATATGAATATCTGAACTTGTCACATCGTAAAAAACACCACCGAAGAACAATATACAGTAAGACATTATCTCCAATGCTACATCTTCAGCAATGTTTGAATTGCTATTCTTGGATCTTCTAGAATCTTGAATCTTTTGTTGTTGACCAAAGTCTTTGAGGAATAGGAATACAGTAGCAAACAATCAAATTGATTTTCAAGTTATCACAACATCAGACATGCATACAGGCTTTTTTATTTATAAGACACAGAAAAAGTCAAGAGAAGAACGACTAAGCAGATTCCGGGACTGAGAGCCATGAGGAACCAAAAACTTCTCAGTTTAAGCAAAGATTAAGAGGCTACATGACTGAAGAGTCTAAAATTATGGAGGGAATTAGTAATGGATCCAGTTACTTAAAAATAAACAAGAACACAGGGACATGGTTGGAAATTTGTTAAAGGTAGATTTTGCACAAATGTTAGAATGTTTTTCTTCACGCAAAAAACACAGCCAATGGAATAAATTACCAAGTAGTGTGGTAGAGAGTAGGACTTTAGTGACCTTAAAAAACTCAACTTGATGTTATGTTGGAGTACCTACAGTAGGTGAACAGGACTGGCGAGCTTGTGCGGCTGAATGGGCTCTTCTCATTGCAGTATAATATGTAATGCAAGTATGAGTAATACCCAGAATGATTCCAAAAGGATATAAAAATGGTCAGTTTATTACAAAAAATACAAGGAAGGAATGAACAAAGTGAGAAATGGAAAGTACCAAAGTAAACAGAAAAAACCTACCTGCAATCTTAGTATCTTTGGTCTGTTTCTCTCTAATCCTGGCTTTTTTGCACACCCAGGCAGAGCATTCACATGGGGTTCACTTCTAGGCAGCCCTGTATCTTCTTGAGGGACACCAGGCTACAACTCTTTCTAGTGGTACCTGATGTCTCTGCACCCATGAACCTTATGTTGAATTTAAATGGCTGGGTCACCCATGAACCTTATGTTGAATTTAAATGGCTGGGTCTCCAGGGTAGGCCTCCTGCTGCCTGTCACTTAGCAGACAGCACTTTTCTTTATATTGCTATCTGGAATTATTTCAGACAACGATCAGACGTCCCTTCCAATGGTTAGGTCACTTGCTTCCTGTTGTCCTCTGCCATGGCTTTGGCTTTTATTGTGACGCGGCATGTATATATATATATATATATGGCATAGAGCTTCTTTATTATAGTGTATACACACAGATACTTTACATACAGTATATCATATAGGTTATTTGATCAGTCTCCTTCCATGTACAGTAAAAGTAAGATTATTACTAAAATGTGTGCCTTGCCTTCTACGTGAATGAAAGCTGAATATTCTTTAGATTCCGTCTTTACAACCACCAGGTGTATTTGGCAAGGTAAACAAATCTGTGTTGATGTAACTGACACTGACAGAAATTAATGCCTCTCAGTAAATGTGTTTTTAAATGGAAACAGTTCATTCACTCATTAATTTGTGAGTGCTTTTAAATCTCATTTTTCAGACTGTTGTGCAACAAATGACATTCACACCAGTTCAAAGCTAGAATTTCTCAGGAATTTGTCTCTTGAAAAAAAAACATTGTCAAGCAGTTGTAGATTAAAGTACAGCTATATAAAGTTTACTTACTTGTACTGTGATTGATCATTGCCCCCTACATCTGGTGAGCTTAACTTCTGCATTAGAATTCTTATGATGCTGACAAAAACAATAAAATTTACCTGAAAAAATAAGAGTTTATATACCAAAAATGTATTTATTTTCTTCTATTCCATGACAAAACACAGAAAGATTCCCTTAATCATTATAAACGGCCTAACATTATAAAGGTAGCTATTATACAAGTAAAATTCAAGGGAGGAAATTTAAAGTTTTTCTGTCAACTTTTGTAAAATATTCCCTCCATACAATATGTCCAACACAAATACAAAATTGCATTTAAATTAGTCAGTATATTACAAAAAAGTAATTTAAACCCACAAGAGACTCATATAATATCAAGTAAAAGCTGTTATGTTCCCACTGTGACCCTGAAGTGGATTAAATGGATCAGAAAATAGATGGATAGGCATTATGGTGTCATTTTGAATGGTTATCATGGAGGAAGAAAAGAATCCTTAGGGTTTTATTATCTTTTCAGTCAGTTAGCTTCTGATTTGAGCCCAGTATTGTCGAGTTAGGTTTTAGCCCTCTAGTGACTCTCATTTAGAATGAGTGGATTTTTAAAAACAGAATATACTAATGAATGCTTGATGCTGGGGTATTTTAATGACAGGTTATTACTGAACACAACACAAAGAATTAGGTGGCTGGCTCCAGTAATATTGTCAGAGAATTTTTTATTTTATTTAGGAGTGTATGGTGAATACTAGAAGTCATTCTGTCTCTGGAAGACAAAGTCTGGTCCTTTATACAGTGAACAAAAAGTTCTCATTAGAAGCTGAGCACAAGGACACCTCCTTCGGCATAAATGTCAGTAAGCTCACTTTATTTGAACCAAATTACAGTCTCCTTTGGTGAACTTTGCCAGCAGCCAGTGACACTGCTGATTTGACAAAGCTAGGTGTTGACACTAATGTAAGATTTTCTATGGCTTGTGCCATGTCTGTGAATCATTCTGTTTCTAGAATTTTCATTTAAACTCTGTTACACTTATGTTACATGAATCCAGTATTACACTAAAGCTAATTGAAAAAAACAAGATGTCCACAAGATGTTTTAAATAAATAATTAAATAAATAAAGATATTTCTGTTGAATTTGATCAATGGCCCAACTCAGCAATACATTTTACTTGACACTCAGGTCATTAATTGATGACAGACAGATTTTTGAAACTAGTGAGAAGAGTGAATTACTTTCTGAAAGTGTGAGGAATTTGTCCATTTCTGAACTAGTTCTATAACAACAACCTTTGCTGCAGCATCAATGTATAATTGACCCTGGTCAAAGCCTTGAGAGGGGATTCTGCATGCTGTCATGTGATGTACAAACAAATAAAAAGACCCCACTTACAATGATGGAAATTATTATTGGTCCTCGGATAATCCACCAGGGGATGTTGCCTTCCTTTGTGTCCCAGCACCTTTAATTAGAACATGAAAAAACTTCATGTGGAGCTATGCTTTGGATTATCAGATAAAAGAAAGAAATAGAATAGAATTTTGTTGGTCTTAAATGTGTTACTGTATTCCATTTAAATAATATACAAGTTGGGCTAGGCCAGATCAAACTGATTCAATAATATCTCAGGCAGGATCATATCTAAATAGCAGCACTCCTCAAAATAGCGGTGGTGCTTTGTGCACATTTATTATTATAATAAATAACATTTTGGACTTTTTTCTGGTGTCTGATGTATTGTCCGAGGGTTCAAGGGAGCGAGAGCGCCCCTATCTGTCACAACATATATATATATATATATATATATATATATATATATATATATATATATATATATATATATATATATATATGTATGTATGTATACACATAAGCCAATGAAATCTTAATTATTAATACAAAAATCATAATATCAAAAAATGACTCCTTAATTAATTGAAGAAATTATAATGAAGTACAGTCTAAGAACAAGAACAAGAAATTGGGTAAGAAAAGGATTGAGTGTTTAGTGTGATTTTTTTTTTTTGTTTTTCTTATTTTCTGTTGTTATTATAGAATTAATGGTATCTTGGACTAACCTGTTGTTTTTTTTTTCCTTTTAACAAAAAATAAATAGCTTCACATTTTACTGGATTATCATTGTGAATTTTAATCTCTCTTGTCCTTTTAAAGATGTACTGTATCTATAACTGAAATGTGTCATTTTTTAACTCAAGGTGTTGCTTTATCTGCTCAAATACAATCATATATATTATTTAACAGTTAACAGGATTTGTTTTTCTAAAGAAGTCCTATAGTTTTTTTAGAACTGAATTTCTAATAATCCCTTGGGTGCAATATGGTACAATGTAATTTACAATGCACTGACTAGAACATGAGGTGTTATAGCATTTTAAATTTTTTTTCCCTTCCACCACTTATATTTATTTACTGTGTCCCAAGCAGCAGTACCAGGCACTCTCCTCTTCTCCTCATATACCTCCTGACTAGGCCCAATTATCAAGTCCCACGGCTTCTCATATCACTGCTATGCAAATGATATTCAGCTGTACCTGTCGTTCCCACCTTAGGGGAATACAGTCTGGGCTTGAATTTCACTGAGATCTCAGTCTGGATGAAGGAACACTACCTCCAACTCAATCTGTCGATGAATGAGTTCCTTAACCTTCTCGAACACTCCTTCAATTCAAAAAAACATCTCTGCAAAACGTAGCTCATTATCATTAGCACCTGCCAAGTCAGTATGTTACCTTTCCTTGGGGTGATGATGATCACCTCTACAGAGGTTTTGGGAACCTACCATTAAAAAATGTCAGTAAATTTAATGATAAAATTACTGTAAATGGTGAAAGTAAAATACCTTTTCTGAAAAAAAGGAAAGTTACCATATGTTCTACTGAAAATGACCTGTATACCTGTATATCTTAAACAATACATTTCATTATTTTTTTTGCAGCCAAATTCTGTAAAATCAATATTTTTCTATCTTCAAAATATGCTACACACTGTTTACTGATACACTACAGTTACACTGAAAAAATCATTAATTTTATAGTGTAAAACTTTTAAATAGTGAAGGCAAACAACTGTAAAATGGTAAGGCTCTGTTTCATGTAACACCAAAGTTCTGATATTTGCATAAGGACACGCCCCCTTTTATCGTAGTGTTCCTGGTGAACCGTATACCTTTGAACAGTAGGGGAAAAAACTTGCATGCTGAAGGTTTTTTGAGGTTATGGAAGCTGATTTATGGTGAGTTGTATTCGATAAGCTGGCACACCGGTTGGGCACCATACATCTCAAAAACAAACTTTACTTCTCCACCAGACAAATGTGCCATAACTTTCTTAAACATTGAATTCTTTTCAATGTATATAATTAAATGATACATGTTTGCTATTGGTTGTTGTTAGTTTACTGATGCAAACTGTGTGCTGGCGTTTGATTCTGACAGTATTTTCTAATGGTTTATTGATTGGCATATTTATTATAATGCATGGATATCAGGTTATGGTTAAACGTTCACTTCTGTTGGAATGTGTTGTAAAGTAAAAACAGTTATTTAGTACAAAGTTACACTGTAGACCTAAAAATATTGTCATCTTTTTTTTACAGTAAAATTCTGGCAACCACAGATGCCAGTGCTTTACCGTAAAATTTAACATTATTTTTTTTACAGTGATATGACTATAATTACTCAGATGACTTAAATAAATACAGAATCTATCTGTCTATACAGATTTGCATTCATTGTTTTTGTGCTTACTTACATTTATTCAGTCAATCAAATTGTTATTATAAACTACAGTACTAATTAAGTGAAATCAAACAGTTCAAGCATTTTTCATGAGGTCAATTTTTTGCACTCTCTAAATAATTCTGCTTTAAAAAATGAAACTATTTACATTTCTAAAGGTTAATTGCACTCACCCAGTGTCTTCCAAATATAACTTAGTCAATGCCCAAGCAGTAACAAATATTAATGGAATTCCTAGATAAAAGAAAGCATTAATGAATAAAAGTTATTATACTTCTGTGTTTTTCTTAAAATGATCTCCATTGTATTTTTAGTAAAGTAATTTGAGTGACTTTCAATAGAAGAAATGTGTCATGTCAATAAATGTATTTTTATTATTATTAAAAAGCAATGCCTTGAAATGCCACATAAAATCATCTGTCTAATCTCTAAACAAACTGAAGAAATATATGTCAAGAAAAATTCGGTCATTAATCCAATTTCAATATATTTTTAATTTTAACCCCTATTAAGGTCTGTGTGGGCAGAGCTACAAGACAAGAACTGAACACAAGTTAAAAACAAGCAAATCAGTCCATTCTTGAGCCACTTAATCCATTTGAGGGTTGCGGGAGTGGGGATGGCGGGAGCTTGGGGTGAATCTATCCTGGCAGCAGTTGGTGTGAGGTAGAAACTAGACTTAGAGAAATTCAGTGACAGTGATCAGTCTAAAAACACGTGTAAGGATTCTGTTGAATATGATCAATGGCCCAACTCAGAAATACATTTTACTTGATTTCCAATTGATGACAGACAGATTTTTGAAACTACAAGTGAGAAGAGTGAATTACTTTCTGAAAGTGTGAGGAATTCATCCATTTCTGAACTAATTCTATAACAACAACCTTTGCTGCAGTATCAATGTATAGTTGACCCTGGTCAAAGCCTTGAGAGGGGATTCTGCATGCTGTCATGTGATGTAAAAACAAATAAAAAGACCTCACTTACAATGATGGAAATGCCTCCTGATGTTGTGCTATTGCTGAAATGCAGGTCATAGTTTATGTCCTTTACATTTTGTATATGTGTTTTTTTGTATGTGCATGGGTAGCATATTGGTGCAGTATGCACTAGATTTGCCACCTGATGAGGGTTTAGTTCCTACTTTGTGTCAATGATCTCAGGAAAATCTCAGTAAACTGAATATTCAGGATCAAAACATGAATTTTGTTACTGTATACCCTATGGGTCAAATTAGGATCTGTTACACAGTAACACCAAAAATAAATCAGAAGTATTAGAGACAGTTTACAAAGGCTAACAAAGGCAGACAACATCATTAAATGTTGTTTTTTATGTTGATGATTCAGGTCTTTCTAATCAGTAGAGTGAGGTTACTTCAGATTTATTTTTTTAATTCATACAGCACAAATGTGTTATGCGCATGCATGTATGTGGTAAACAATGAACCTTGATAATGAATTGTTTTCTGGGTGTATGCTTTTTTTGACAACATTTTGGCATATGATCACTTTAGGTTCATTAAAATATTCCCTGTTCTTTATGCCATTTTAATAAAGCTGCAACTTCCGTGAAAAAGAGTAACAATGTGCTCTGGATATATTTTATTTCAATTTATGTCATGGTATTTTTGCAATTACCAATGCAAGCAGAGTATTCTATTAAGCAATCCCCCAGCAAGCTGCTGTGTTTGTGTAGCTGTGAGCATCCTATGGGCCCGAATGAAAGACTCTGCTCGAGATGGAGTCAAGGCTGGGGAGGACACAATAGAATGAAATGTTTAAAACAAATGAAGGTTGCCTTGTTTGGAGGAAAAGGAAGGTCAAGGTCAATGCCTTGACAAATCAAGCAAACCTGGGGGGTATTTTCCGTACGTCGCTTAAATCATCCGAGATCAGATGCCTCATCTTGGATGAGTTAATGCCAGTGAAACTCATCCGGGATAAGTCGTTTTTTCAAACGCAGCCGTGTAGTAGATTAGTCTAGCTGGATCTAATCATCAGAGATAAATGCACGCGCCTACGCTGATTGAAAAGCCCATATATATTGAGTCTAGAAAACATGATCAGCAAGTCTTTGATAGGCTGCAACAAAATGATGAAAGAAGGGGCGCATTTTTTTTTTCACACAAGCAGAGCAAGACCTTTTATTTGAAGGACATGAAGAATTTCAAGATTTAATATGCACAAGGGGTAACACTGCAAAAGCAGCCCAAACCAGAAAAGACGGCTGGCAAAAAGTGGCTGACAAATTAAATGCTAAGTAGTGTGCATTGTACTTACTGAATGCAGCGTTTCATTTCCTATGTGTCAGATTAAATTGATAGATAGATAGATAGATAGATAGATACTTTATTAATCCCAAGGGGAAATTCACATTTAATATATTAAATATGCATGTAAATTCATATTTAATATGTCATAATTCCAGGTCAAACATGAGCACAAGTAGAACATGGGAACAGGTTAAAGTGAAGTACAAGAATATACTTCAAACTGGTAAACTATTGGTATATAACTATTTAAAGAATTGTTGACATAAAGAATCATATATAATATAAAAAACATTAAGTCTAAAGCTAATAAGAAGGCAGACAAGCAAAAAACAGGTGGAGGTCCACGCGGTGCAGACCTAACCCCTGCAGAAGAGTTGGCTCTCCAGCAAAATGCCCATCGCCCTGTTTCTGAGGGCATTCCAGGGGGAAGCTCCTCCTCAGAACCAGTGGCCGGATGCAGTGGTCACTTCATTTCAGATAAAGGATGGTCATTGCATATATTTATCATCGATGTGTGCCATAGGTATGTTCCATATACCCTCTCTTTTATTGGGTTAGTTGCATATCCCTAGAACCTGTGTCTGACCAACGAGATATTGACGAAGGTCAAATATTTGATGAAGACACTGTGTCTGATTATTTGGATCTGCGTACAATCCAGTGCCCCAATCACATTTGGAAATCCTGGGTAATGAGAATGTTAGGCTGATTGAGATTCTTCATGGAACTGTGGGTGTTTTTGCCTGTGTATTACCTACCTGCAATGGCATGAAACGCCTCTTTTGTCTGTACATGCAGGTGTCCAGGAAACACTATGAAAACCCGAAGGAAATATTTCAGAGCCAAACAGACTTTACGAATTGCCTGGCAAATTGCACTTTTAGTTTGATTTACCGCATTGCCTACAGTATATAAAAAAAGTGCCGCTTGCAAAAAACCTCAAAGCAATGCATACTGTCTGTGTGGTTGTGAGAGCCCGACTTCGCAGAGTTTGACTTTGAATATAAGGTGCTAATAAATCTTTGAGGTACAGTATTCCCCCTCGGCTAAAGCGGTATCTTTCAAAAAGAATTTCGTCCGGGAGCAATAAAGGATCTTGCCAATCGCGCAAAACCCTCTCTATATGAAATTCTCTTCTTATAATTTGCGCACCGATATCAATTGGTTGCTCATTCATGAACGGTGAAGCCATGTCTTAATGAATTCCATGCACGGACACTGATTAAGTGTGTGTGCTAATCCTTGTTTACATCGAACAAACCTGCTCCGAGCAGGTTTGAGGATTTGGATGTGTTGCTATGACAACACATCCAGCAAGAGTTTCGAAAAACTGACAGATCCAGGATCAGGCCAAATCGTCAACAATTAGATCCGGCTAAATGAGTAATCCACGTACGAAAAATACCCCCCTGATGTTTGTTTTAGCACTGTGTGTTTTAAGAAACTACCATACAGCATAATCAGACAAAGGTACTCTTATGGCTTTGTAAAGATCAAATGTACACAAAAGCTTTTTGTGCTTTTCATATTACATTAACATTGCCAGGAGGGACAGTCACCACAGATGACACACCATGTTAGCAACCAAAACACAAGAATTGTTACAGAATTGCAAAGCATGTCCTGTTGTTCACAATAACTGAACTATTTGTCGAACTGTAAAAAATGTCCAAGGACAGAAAAGCGCTTTCACGATCAACTAAAGAGCGATACTTTATTTTATAGTTTCAGTGCTTTATTAGATTATTCTAAAAGTATTAGAAATCTGTGTTGAAATTGTTTCCCTCAAATATATTGTTGCATAGCTTTTTTCATTATTTATAAATGTTTTAACATTCAAATTTTGAAAAAAATATTAATCTCAAGTCTTCATGCAGAGAGGATGCAACAAAGTTTCTGATCCAATGATAACCAACACACTTAAACAGTCAACAATATCAAAAATGTCCCAAGAAAAAAATCTTACGTTACTTGTGTTGCATAATCCATATGTCATGTCCTCCAGTTGTGTGCTCACAATGTACAAAACACATGTATTTTGTGCTAAAACATTATAAATAAATGAAATAGTCCACAAATGGGAAGCCCCTTCACATGGGGTTTTGCTTTTGAAGACAGGACTCTTGACCATGAAGGGGAGAGTCGTACCTTGTGTTTGGCCTTAACAAGATATCAAAATTGTGGCCTGTAACTGATCCAGATTATTTTGATGATAGATCTCTCTTCTGAATACTGTAGTATGCTCCAGCTATTTGAATGTGTTATTCATTTTAAAACAAATAATTGTCATATCACCCCTTTCCTTTTTGATTGATACCTTGCATCCTATGCTGCCAGGATAGGCTTTGATTAGAAAATGGGCAAACTTTAAAAATGACATTGTGTAACTCATGTAATTATGACTAATTGGCTCTTCATCCAAATTAAATACAAACTTTTTATAATAAAAGTTATGATCAAGCTCAGTATGAAACAAACTGTATAATATAAAATTTAACAGATGGCTACATACTTAAATGGACTGACCCAAAGTGGAGATAAGACAGATAGCTGTAGATTTTGTTTACTAGCAAGTGACTTCCTGTTGGGGCGGCACGGTGGCGCAGTGGTAGCACTGCTGCCTCACAGTAAGGAGACCCGGGTTCGCTTCCCGGTTCTCCCTGTGTGGAGTTTGCATGTTCTCCCCGTGTCGGTGTGGGTTTCCTCCCACAGTCCAGAGACATGCAGGTTAGGTGCATTGGCGATCCGAAATTGTCCCTAGTGTGTGCTTGGTGTGTGGGTGTGTGTGTCCTGCGGTGGGCTGGTGCCCTGCCCAGGGATTTGTTCCTGCATTGCGCCCTGTGCTGGCTGGGATTGGCTCCAGCAGCCCCCCCCCATCACCCTATGTTAGGATATAGCGGGTTGGAAAATAAATGACTGACTGACTTCCTGTTATTCTGTGTTTGCGTGAAGCAGACATATTAATTAATTACCAAACAGTAATGAAAAATCATACAAACTATCACCTACAAAACAATTCTGGCAGTAAAATTAGCATTTGTACTCTTCTCCACACATTCAACAAAAAAATACTAGTGGGCATGTTAAAAAACACTACACAAGTGTAATGTGGGGATTTGCAATTTTAAAATTTCATAAATTTGAAAAGTAAAGAAATTAACTTTCGTCCTCTACATAACTTTCAATAAAAATAGCAAATGACACTTTAGGAACACATCTATTCTATAATCATACAGAATAATACAAAAGATTTCTTACCCCAACCAATGAGGAGATACACAATGAAGTGCCGGTTTTCAGAAAATATAATGACCAGGAGAGTGTGAAGGTACAGGCCTTCAACTAAGAGCCAGAAAAAGTTTGCCATAACGCAGTACTGAAAAATGACCATAACTGCCTTGCAGCCAAGCTGAAATTATAGAAAGAATTGTCAGAAAAAGAAAAGGGCTTTTTAATTTAATAAGCAGACACTTTAATTTAATGTCATTCAGCTAACCTCGTCATGCAAACTATACTTCAATAAAATAAAATTCTGACAATCACTTTAATACAATTAATTATTTAATCTAGTTCAATTTGGCAAATTCCTATATATAGAACACTTCTGTTTTCAGGCCCAGAACACTGCACACAGACTAAAATAATATACAATAATATAATAATTTATGCTAAATATGCACATTTAATTTTAACATGGAAATCAATTTGGATGTAAGCATTTTACATAATTAAACTATATGTTTAACAAAACACAATAGTGTATGCCACCAACACATTACAGTTTAAAGATCAGTATCTGATCAAATCTGAAACATTTAAAATACAGAACGAATACTAATACTTTATAAACAGGCAGTAAAATCTCTATTAAGCGTTTGAATACAAAATGGTATTTTTTTTCAGTATGAAGTCCCTGTAATAAAGCAAAAATACGTACAGTGATTCTAAAAGTTTTTCTGACATTAACCTCTTTTAGATGGGGGATAAAAATAGTTTTTTTTCACAATACTGTATTAGTATTATTTCACTTTACGATGGCGGGGACGAAGAAGCTGACACACATTGCCGACACACGTTGACCCCAAGCATACATGGCTAATCCCAACAAAAGGAGACTGACGCCTCTTGTGTGTATGTGCCTCTTGTGTGTTTACGCTTCAGCACACAAGATTTTGTAGTAGTGCACATAAAAGCAAGTCAAGAAATTAGCTCCCGCCAAAAATTTACAAAGAGTGAACAGACAGCACAATGGCCAACAGATGAACCCTTTGAGCATTAATATTATTGCAACCCAAATATATTTATGTATGCGGGAACAAACAGGCCATAAATCATATACTTTTGTGTGTAATCTGTTGGTTTACATGTTTCCGATAGAACCCCACTTTTATGGTCATTCCTTATGAATGACATTTGGGCACAGTGTGAGTAAACATGCGATTAAGAGTCTGCAGGTGGACAAAGCCATGCTTACAAGCTGCCAGTGCAGTCACTCTGATCTACGAGGAAATATGCAGTTGTTTAATGTATCCTGAAGTATCATAAACGGGCCTGTACTGAACAGCATCATGGCATTTTGGATTAGAAAAGGAAACAAAAGCACCGACACTGTAAATTTGCAACACGGGACGACAGTTGAGTATATAGAGAGAAGCAGATGGTGAACAAATAACTTAGTGGAATAAACTAAACTCCGTTTCTCTTCAACTCTGCTTTCAGTTTCTGAAGACAATGCAAAAACTGTAATTTGTAGTAATTTTTAAGTAACTTTCTGCCTTTTTTTTTTCTTTTCAATAATCTAGCTCTATGTAGTGCGCTATTTAGAAAAAGGTTTGTGATCAGTTTTGTTTGCCCATCATGTGCACCATGGGCATATTTGTTCAGCTTCATGAATGTAAAGACGGCAAAAGAATGTTATGTAAAGATTGATAGTTAAGAGAGTTTAAATGGTTCAGTGCAAATGCCTAAGCAGGAATGAAGTCAATTTGACTGAAGGTTATGGTCAACTAATTAAAAACTAGGGAAAAAAATGGAAAAAATATACATACCCAGACACCATTTAAATCTGTCAATCTTTAAATTATGCCATTGGATGAAATATATACAGTATTTAAGAAATTGCATAAAATAACCATAGCCTAAGAATGTCCACATATTAAACTTTACTCAAAACACAGTATTCTGGAAAAGTGTACTAACCAGTGAAGGTTCTTGCTCTAAGCACTGCATACTAGAATTGCTTTCTGAGTAAAGAATATGATCCTTGATAAAAACTGAGATTGCTTTCAGAATGAAAGAGAAGAAGAGGTTCAGGTGGATGTAGTTCCGTGTACAGTGAAGTTTTCTGTACAAAAGAAAAAAAATCTTGTTATTCATTTTACCTGAGCTTCTGATCTTCCTACTCAATAAGCACCTTCTTCAAGACTGTTTTTATTACCTTTACCCCGTCAGTTTTCCACATTGAATAGCATTTGTTCAAGTTGTACATGAATATAAGATATGGATAAAAAAAGTCAACCAATAAAGACTTGAATGTGCAGTCATCCTGATAATGTTCTGCTGTTTTTATATGGTGTTCTATAGTAATGCTGAGCTAAAAAAACTTTTAACATATAAAACTACAGTATTTATTATGATTTATGGCACCACTTTGCTGTTCACAAAATACCTTATTTCCAGTATACAAGTACTAAACTGACTATTTTGTACTGTGCAGTACAAAATATGTGACTGGACCTTCAGAATTACACCAAATCCATGTCTTGAAATATTACTGTGAAATTAAAAATGTACTGCACTTTTTTAGAAAAATTCTGTCTGCTTCCAGAATGAACATTAGATTGAAAATGTCAGTTATTAAAGATTCAAATTCACACTGGACAAGGCCTTCTGTTGCAGGGGTGGTGTCTAAGACATAATTTCCATTTAACTACATGCCAGACAATCTAAAAATCATAAAAGCTTTTTCCCCTTTCGGTGAAACTGATACTTTTGTGATCATTTTATATTTCATTTGGAGTTTAAACGTCACAAATGTGGTCACATTTGTTTTGATGACTTGTGTGTTTTTCACAGTTTTGAGAATTATTAACGTCTCTCCCATGACAACATTTTATTTTTCATTTGGGCACCGTCATTTTGAGGTTTTTTGTTGATTGGCTGCTGTACCATTTCTTTGCAGGGTCAAGCAAAAGCGTGTGATGCGTGACATCATTGGGTTATAGCTATAAAGGTCAGTATCATACACTTGCTGTTTGTACATGGTTAGCTTCTCCCAAAGTTCTTGGCTTTCATTTTTTTGTTTCTCCATCCCTGATTTTAACATTTTTTCTCTGCTTCTTGACTACAATAAATGATTAATGCCCGGGCTCTGGTTATGTACTTCTTTGTTAAATTTTGATTTTCAGTATTTGATATTCCTGTCTAACTAAATTTGTATGTAAAACATTTGGCCAGAGGCTCACTCTTCTCCAGTCCTTGGTATCTTTATATGTTTTCTTCAATCTTCTGTTTCAGCTCTAGTCTCTGGACTATCTTCCTCCCCCAAAACAAACAGTTGTGACTTTGCCTGCCAACTCTGAGCTGGATGTGCTCTGACAAGGGCCAGTCATTTAAACAACTTGTAGATGTTTCCTCCCTGTCATCCCTGGAGTAACTGTGGGGTTTGTCTATTGACTTTGGACCACCAGGCCAAAGTTACCTGTTGAGGTACTCCTCTGCAGTAGAGGTCCTGGGCTTATATCTACTGTACCCGCATCTGGCTGAACAGAAGGCTGTGAGAAATTCCTCCACTTTTTCCGTAACAAAATTAAAGATCTAAATAATTCAACTAACATAAATACATCATCTGTTTATATCTCTCCCTGTTTTCCCACTCCATCCAGCTCCTTCACTAAGTTCTCACCAGTCACATCTGCTTTTGCTAATGACCTGCTTTGTAAGATGAGGCCGACTACTTGTGTACTGGAGCCCATCCCCAGCATACTACTTAAATCCTACCTTCATGCCATAATCCTGACTATTACAACAATAATAAACTCATCCCTTTGACACTCATTTTTAAAGCCACTTGTGTAACCCCAATGTTAAAAAAGTCTGGTCTTCATGCTGACAATCTTAACAATTTTCACACTTACGTTTTCTGTCAAAATTTCTTAGGTGTGTTGTAGCTTCCCAACTCACCAACTACTTAACTTCTAATAATCTGATTGAACCCTTTCAGTCTGGTTTCAGGGCGCAGCACAGCTGTGAAACTGCTCTGCTACAGGTAACCAATGATTTGCTTATGGCAGTACTCTGGACAAACCAGCATATTAATTCTATTAGACCTCAGTGCAGCATTTGACAAGGTCAGACATGACATTCTACTGTCCAGAATGGAGAACATGCTGGGTATCTCTGGCACTACCCTCCAGTGGTTCAAGTCCTATCTGACTGATAGGCAAGAGTTTGTTAGTCTTGGCAACAGCAGATCCAGCTCAGCGCCAGTCACACATGGAGTTCCTCAGGGCTCTGTTCTCGGCCCTCTTCTCTTCTGTATTTATATGCTTCCCCTTGGCCATATTATCCGTAGCTATGGACTGGGTTATCATTTTTATGCAGATGACATTCAACACTATTTCAATGTTAAAAGTGGAACTTCATCAGAGCTTTCTCAGCTCACAACTTGCCTCAGTGAAATTAAAACCTGGATGGAGCAGAACTCTTTAAAATTAAATTGCAACAAAACTGAACTCCTGCAAACTGGGACTAAAGTGCAGCTTAATAAAGTGAGCTCCTACCCAGTCCATCTTGGCGGGGATCCCATCAGACCTGCCTCTACTGTAAAGATTTTGATTCCTCCCTTTCTTATTCCGCCCACATAAATCACATTAAGAAACTTTCTTACTTTCACCTCCGTAACATATCCCGTGTTCGCTCCTTCCTCTCCTTTTCTAATGCTGAGAAACTTGTCCATGCTTTTATCACTATCCCGCATCGATTATTGTAATTCCCTACTGGCAGGTGCCCCTTCTAATCTTATATCACAGCTCCAGCTTATTCAAAACTCAGCTGCAAGAGTCCTTACTCGAACCAGCAGCAGCGAGCACATCACACCCATCCTGCTCTGCCTTTACTGGCTCCCTGTGTCTTACAGAATCGAATATAAAATCCTACCAATAACCTACAAAGCCTTAAATAACCTCGCGCCAAACTACATCAGTGACCTTCTCCATCACTATGTGCCTGCCCGCCCACTAAGGTCCTCTGATTCTGGTAATCTTGTTGTACCCCACACTAATCTACACTCCATGGGTGACAAGGCCACTCCATGGGTGACAAGGCCTTCAGCTGTATAGCACCCAGATTCTAGAATGACCTACCGAAATTAATCAGGTCAGCTGACTCCATGAATTCTTTTAAAAAACAACTCAAAACTCATCTGTTCAGGAAGGCTTTTAGCTCTACTTGACTTTATTACCCTTCTCTCAGTTTACTTCTCTGTCAAGGTGCTCATGTAACCTGTGTGTGTGTGTGTGTGTGCGAGACCATCAATTATGTTGTCTGTTAGGTTTTTTTTTTCTCTGAATTCACAGTCGTAATCTTCTTTATTTATTTATCTGGTTTGTACAATGCTATATACTGTATACCCTGACGTTCTTTATTATATTCTGTAAGTGCCTTGAGCATGGGAAAGGCGCTATATAAATAAAATGTATTATTATTATTATTATTCACTACATGATCTCCACCTTACCTGAAAACTGTACAAAATGTTGGCAAAAAAATCCATCAAAATGACACAAAAAATGACTTTACCAATAAACAATAATATAATTCAGTAATAAGAATGACATATGCAAAAATTCCAAAAATGAGCAAAATTGATTTTAGATGAGTCATAATAAGGATTCATCACCAAAACAATTGAGATAAAATCAAATAGTCGACACACTATCTAACCATAAGCATATCAGTTGACCTGTCTGTGCTACAACTTTAAAAAAAAACATTTGTTACCAATTATACAACCTTTTAATGATTTTCATTATAAAAGGATGCTATTTACAATAAAGTTTGTTAATTTTGTGTTTGTGGCTCCCCAGTGAACATCTCTTCTGCTATTTATGCACTAAAGGGAAAAGAACTGGCACAGTACCCCTTGGCACTTTTGACAGTTTAAAATTTTCTATTAAATCTAGTAATAATGAGCAAAACAGCAGACTTTCTTTTTGCATACAGTTTCAAGAAATTGACCCTAAAATTAACTTTCCAAATGGCTTTGCAATTGTGAAACACAAAACTCACTGAAATGTGATTTCATGGGATTTTCAAGTTGCTCTCAATTGCTCTCTCTTTTCTCAGCTGTCCCCTATCTAAACAGAGTAAGTCCACAAGATTGAATACCTTGGTTATCTCCCACAAGAAAAGAAACAAGCAGTGATGGCAGAAGTTCAACACAGAATTTGGCTGGCGGTAGCTGCCATTTGATTGCAGAACTGATGCACGTGCAAAAGGAAGAACATCTCAATATGCACAAAAGTGCAAATGTATAGAGCACTATTACTGCCTATCATGCTTTATGGAGCTGAAACTTGGCCCTGTTGAAGGAAAATCTCAACAAACTGGAGGTCTTTCAAATGTGAAGCAGCCTGCGTGACTGCATCAGAAACAACACCAAAGAAAACCTGGGCCAAGCAATAGAGGATGACCTACACAACCATAGACTCAGCCTAGCAAATGAAAAACAAATATTGTAAGACTGCCCTTCCTGGAAGATAGTGATCAATAGTGAGTCTGCCTACCAATGGCACCTACTTTGAGGTCAAACTCACGTGTATAGGAAGGGGTTGCTCTCAGCAGGTAGCACCATGGGTAACACTTGCTGCGCCCATTTTTCCCAATTCTGTAAGCCAATTGCCAGTAGCCACATACTGAGGCCAATACGTCTTAGCACCTATTGTATTTGCTCTCTAGCTGCACCCCCTATTTTTTACACTCTGCTCCATAATAAACTGCTCCATACTTTTGCACATGGTGAAAAAGGTTGTAGATGAGATAAAAATATATGCTAATGGCATAGATTTTGCATGTGGTAAAACAGAATATGTTTCACGAAATTCAGTTTTGCGCAAATTGTTTTGCTCATCACTATAGTGTAGTAATGGGGGTTTGAGAAATGATCCTGGAGAAACAAGATGGATGTTGCTTTTTTTTCAGTCAAATTAGTTTTACAAAAAATTCTACTAATTACTGTGCCGTGAAAGTATGCATCATCCAAATCTCAACCTATTAGCCTGCTCTCTCTGTGGTAAAACCATGCTGTCACAGGAAATAAACTCTGCAGTTTTACTTAGCCATGCTCCTCACTATAATCATTACAGGTGGCCCTTAACTATTGAACCCCAGTCTGAACAGGGGATGGGCCAGCACTTTCAGTGTCTGGAAACCTACAGGAGGACCATATCTCCAGATTTGATATCTCATATGCATATTGTCTGAGATGTCACATCTGATGTGTGATGTGTGCCCTCTAGCTGGTTTTGATTACAAACACCTATGTATACAGGGTATGTGGTGCTTGTTCTTGTTCTTCAAGTGAAGAACGTGTTCACCATTGTTCTTGTGGCTCCGGTTAATTGGTGTACTTAAAAGGAAACAACAACATTATAATCATGTCTGGCTCTGTGGCACTATATTTATAGTCTTATTAAATTTAGACATTAATGAGTTAGAATATATTTGAATGATAACATATACAGCCCATTATTATTTTGTCAAATATTTGGAAGATGCCTTAGGCGAAAAATAGGATTGATTACAATTGTTTGCATATTTTTCTTATGAGGAGCACAGGTAGTTTCTCAAGATGTGACCTTTTGGTAAGGACTGAACCAAAGTGCATTGTCCCAGCCACCACACCATACTCCCTCTACCAACAAAAGCTACATTGACTGGGAAACATTTACATGGAACATGAGCTTGATTAAATATACAACTATAGTGTATGCAGATATTTCCTGCCTAAATTTATCAACTTATAAAGTCATGACGCAACAGCCAAAAGGTCTTACTGCCCTGTCAAAGAGGACTGACTTACATTTACTATCTGGAACTATTTAAGGCCTTACAGAGCATGTCTTTCTCTTGCCAGTTTCCTTGACGAAATTTAAGAAGCTAATCACAAATGGCTGTTTATAGATCTGTTCTGCATGTATAAACACTTCAGAGGTTCACAACAAGGCCACCCTGGCTGCCCTTTGTGGTCTTAAACCCCAAGTCCATTGCTGGCAGATGTTTCTTATGTATTCATCCTGTCTATTTACCTCTCACAAAACATTTATGGACCTCTAAGTAGGCAGCCTGATAAAAACATAGTGTGAGGTGATAAACCAAGTGTCTGCAAATGTATGGACTGAGTTTTAAAAGGGCATAAAATTCTATTGCAAGAATCAAAGTTCAAGAAAATATTTGAAGCTGTCTGAATAGTATGTACTTGTGGTTCCATCTGTGTAAACGTATATTTCTAAATTTGGTACAAATGTTAAAATATACAGTATAAATAATAAAAAAGAATGTGATTCCTAGTGTCAAATTTTATTAGTAGAGCAACTAATACATCAGTCTATTAAAGATGAGTTACATGATATGAATGGAGCTTCACAGTTTCTTGAATTTCACTGCATTTCTCAAGCTGTAAAAGTAGTGAAACTGTAATGGCTTATTCTGTGCTATTCAGTGAGTGAGGGACGGTCGGCCATCTTTACCTTTGCCGGGACACCTCCTTAAGGGAAGGACGGGGGGAGATGGCTTTTGAAGGGTGCTGCCTTCCCCAAACTGCTATTTGACAGCCCCCCTGGATTGCAATGGCACCTCAGATTAACAAAAGGGCAGTATGGGTATTACAATTTGTTGGCACAGCCCTAGTGGGTTCTGTGGATGCCATCAGGGAGAGCTGTGGGAGCTGCAGAGCCCTACTTTTGGGCTTCAGCTACACCTGGGAGCAATTCCAGACCTCCCAAACGAGCCACCTGGGGTGCTTCCAGGTGTGGCGTAAAAAGGAGCCAGCTGCCTCACAGAGATGAGCCAGAGTCAGGAGGATGATGGATGAAGCTTACCTGTGGAGGAATTGAGGCAAAGGAAGGAAGGAAAGAAAGAGAGAAAAGGAAGAAGAAGTGCTGTGTGCTGTATTTATGCGCTGTACTGTGACTGGTGCTTGTGGGAAACGACTGGAAAACATTTCCCACAGAATAAAAGCCTTCTATTTTATGGCACTTGTGTTTTGTGTCTGAAGTGTTGGGTGTTTGGGTGGCTGGCGCGCCCTCTTGTGATCCAGAAGTGCAAGACTTTGTCAGTCAGTCATTGTCCAACCCGCTATATCCTAACACAAGGTCATGGGGGTCTGCTGGAGCCAATCCCAGCCAACACAGGGCGCAAGGCAGGAACAAATCCCAGGCAGTGGGATTCCCCTTTCTGCCTTGCCTGCACCCCTGAGCATATTCTGAAATGCCTTAGCCAGCATCCATGCCACCTGCACTTCAGAACAGGCCATCCACCTGGAGCTAAACATGTTTGCTTCTGTCCAGTACTTGGATAGGAGGTCATCCAGGAAATGCTTGGGTTGCTGCTGGAAGTGGTGTTGGTGAGGCCCGAGGTCTGTGTGTGGATCCCCATGCCCTAGTGCAGGGACGGGGACGGTGTGCTGTAAAAATCTGCGCTGTGCTTTGGATCACATGTAAAACCGAGGTCCTCACTCTCTAGGGTCATAAAAAGATTCCTGTGCATCTTTTGAAAAGAATAGGGTGTTTCTCAATGTCCTGGCTAAACTGCCCACCTTGGCCTTGTCATATTGGCCGTCCCCTAATTATCACCTGTCCCTGATTGGCTATCTCCCTCATCCTTTCACTGCCTAATAGCTAATGTGTGGTGAGTGTGCTGGCTTAGAATGGCTGACATCACATCATCTTGGTGGATGCTGCAAATTTGTGGTGGTTGAAAGTGTTCCCACTGTCTGTGTAAAGCGCTCTGAGTAGTGAGAAAAACACTATATACATAAATGTAATTAATATATGTCTGCTGTACATGGAAATGAGGCAAATTAAAATCACTGTTATCACTCACTTAAGTACACAGCTGTAATTTGATAATATATCATAATTAATTTAAAGATAAAAGAAATATTCAATCCAATTTGCATTTCTTAAAAAATTCAATGTTAGTGAACTCCACTGTGAAACACTATGAGGCAATGTGATCACTTAGAATTTAGCATTACATTTTTCCAAGTGTTTTATATAACTGTGCTTTAAATGATATTTCTTGCAAGTATGATTTTGTAGATATCTTCATAAAGTCTATGTAATAAATATACTGCACAAACTATCTCATGAATAGGTACTTGTTATAAGAAATTGATTCCTTATAAAAACCACATAAAGCCCGATTTTAATATTTGAATATCAGTTAATGATTACAACCTGCTCTTCCATTGCATCATATAAACTCCCTTAGCCTTGATGTATTACTGTAAATGGAGTCTATCAAAAAGAATAATTCATATAAATAAAAGAGACACTTATTTCCCTTAGGTTTGACTGTAAGTGGTCTGAAGAATCTAGGTCAAGATCTTGTCATGAAATATAAAGCTGGCCCAATCATCCTTAAATGTGATCATAATGGCAGAACCTTACCATTTTACTTGGCAGGAATTTTCTGCATTGTTTAATTATTTAATGCTCTAGTTAAAATTAAATCAGCTGGGACATCAGTGATTCTTTTAAAATATATGTATGTACTGTATATATTTTCACTCGTAAGGGTGAATCATTAAAAATGACAGTTGAAGTCTACTGTGTTGTTTTTTGCCCATAGTGCACACTGCATTATATGGAAGGATGAAGCTAGAACTTTAGAACTTTTTAATCATTATGCTTTTAAGATTAGAACTTGCTAGAAATGATGCTTGGTTTTCTGAAAGGTAGCTACTGTCAGTAGATAGATCCAAAACACAGAAGGTAAGATAAAGATCCACCAAAACCCAGATGGTCAGATAAGGATCCATGACAGACCAAGTGTATCATGGCAGTGGCGAGTCAAGACTATATTAAGAAATGTCTGCATGAGTAAAGTTTCTTTCATTATGTAACTTTAGTCATGAATATGACATCTATTAGTGTACTTGAGTGCTAGCATTGACATATTTTCAGGCTCATAAACTAAGCTGAAAAGATAGATTTGGTAGAATAGTCCATCCATCCATTATCCAACCCACTATATCCTAACTACAGGGTCACGAGAGTCTGCCGGAACCAATCCCAGCCAACACAGGGTGCAAGGCAGGAAACAAACCCTGGGCAGGGCGCCAGCCCACCGCAGGGCACACACACACTAGGGACAATTTAGGATTGCCAATGAACCTAATCTGCATGTCTTTGGACTGTGGGAGGAAACCCACGCAGACACGGGGAGAACATGCAAACTTCACGCAGGGAGGACCCAGGAAGCGAACCCAGGTCTCCTTACTGCGAGGCAGCAGCGCTACCCACTGCACCATTGTGCCGCCCTGGTAGAATAGTATTTCTACAAATTAGAATATTGTTACTGGAATGGAAGAATTAGCGTTGAGGTGGCAATATACTGTAGCCAAATCACCAGACAGGAAAATAGAAGGTTGCAGAATAATTCTGACACTCAATAATGACTTTATAATTTGTAAGAAGTAAAGTAGTTGAGTAACCCTGTTAGGCATTGTGGGGCTGTATCATGTAGGGTCACGACTATACTGTTTATTTCATTTTCTGTCATGTTTTGCTTACAATTGTGTTTTTCCTTTCTCTTCATACTCATAGGCAATAGTCTACAATTCAATTTTAATTTCTTTTTGTCAGGACAGCATTGTAGTGCATTAGTTAGCAGTAGGACAGTTTTCTATCCCGACCTGATTAGTGTCTTTGTGGAGTTTACACATTTTCCCATTGTCAATTAGGTTTGCTGGTAGCTCTGAATAGATCTACATACAGTAAGAGATTATGGGTGCTCCTGCTTGAGTGTGCCCTGTAATGGCCTGGCTCTCTGTCCAGCACTGGTTACTGCCCAATACTGCTGTCTGTGACCCTGTATTGGATTAAATAGGCTTTAAAACATAGAAGAAATGAACAGGAGATAATTTCAAAGTAGCCAGTCTTTTGACAATAGTTATTCTATCTTGGTCTAAGAGCCTGAAAAGTTTGGATTGCAACTAGTCAGGAAAAAGGTCACAAAAATTATCCTAGGAGCAAATAGATTTTTATAGTCAATTAGACTGAGACTGGAGGATGTTCACATCTCCAGTTTGTGAAAGTGTGTATTATGGAGAAAAACAATGCCTCAGGAGTAATGCATAATATCTGTTCATTATTCTGTTTAACCACATTCTACATTCAAGGAGCCTAAGCTGAAGCTTATCTCAGCAGCATCAGGCACATGACAGGGAAGTCAGTTCATCAAAGTACCATTCATGTACACAGAAACATTCAGTCAATTCAATCATTTTGAGTCAAACTGGAATCACCAGTGAATGTTACTTGAACATGCCTTTAAATATGAATGTCAAGAAAAACAGATGGAGGTGCAAGGAGAATATCCATATTCTAGCCCTACAGCGATTAAGTCAGAAATCAAACTTAGGGTTGGGAGATGTCAGAGAGCCATGCTAATTCACCATTTGTCATCATCACGCTGCCAGCTTTACTAATGCTAGCTTCGGTGCATCACAGAGTTATCCATTTCATCAGGGACTTTCAGTATCTCAGAAGATTGTAGAAATGTTCTGAAATCAGAGAATACTCACATTTATTTGGAATTTAGATGTCAGGAATATTTATTTTATTTTTTACAGTTTATAAATAGCAAAATATATTATTTGCATTGTCTTTTATAATAAATGTTTAATGTTAGTGTGTTAACAACAAGCTTATCTTTTTTGATTTCAACAGTTTTTGTTTTTAATATATGTTGGTTTAAAAAATGTTGTCTTACCTAAAAATACAAAGAATGGCACTGCCTATAATAAGGGCAATCAATGAGAGGCTGTGTCCCAATGTGTAGAAGGCCTTCACCACCAAAAAGAAAGTCAGCTGCAGGAAAAGAAGACATTTATTTAATGCAGTTTATTGTTTTCTTTTAAGAAGACAGCAAAAGTGTCAGTATAAAGCATTAGACTGGTAAGACATGCTTGTCTTAACAGAAAATAAAACGCAGCAAAAACAAATCTATCAAACTTCATGCACATTTTATGTGATGCTTTCCTGACACACATCTCAGGAATAAATGTACAAACAAATATTATAATACTTTATCAAGCATTACATCACTTCTCAAAGCTGACTGTTACATTGAAGCCCCTCACTATCACCAAAGAAATTGTTCAATTGGTCCTTCTGTTGTCAGAGTGAATTGCAAATGCTCTCCTCTGTTCATATGAAATCATGTACAGCTATTTATTTTGTTAGTATAAGTCCTGGTAATATAAAAAAGGTTCTTTTTTTTTAAAATAATTAGTCTCATCTCACTAAACTGGCATCACACCCGACCCTTCCCCTCTGTTTTGCAACAGGTGAGCACACCAGAATCTTATAAACAAGCCTCTGATGTCTCTGAAATGGAAATACCGTGACCTGTAAGTGGTGTCTTAGTGTCCCTAAACCCCAGACACAATTATGCCAATCACAATCCCAGCTTCCATATGAGTTTAATTCTTTCTCTTTCTTTGTCCTCCACTCCTCCTAGGTTAGCTTTGCCCTACTCCACTTCCAATTCTGAATTCTGGGCTGAGGCCAATGGCTCCTTTCAACCTGGACCTGGGAGAACTTTCAGAACATCAGCATCGTAACCAAGAAGCACTTTCATGGTATGTCTGCCCCCTGCATCTCTCATGTAGCCCTGTGGCTTTCTAAATACAAGAGTGATGCTGCCACCCAGTGTAATGGGTGAACACATAGCCCTTGGAGGCAGTCTCCCTTTGTCCTTCTGCTATGACAGCCATCCGGCCAAGAAAGGTGCCAGTAACCTTCCTGGAGAAGATGCCTGTCTGTGGACATCCTCCTTTATAAGACATTTGTTTTTAATTGAACAAATTGCACTTTACAGTATACCGAAGTTTGCTAATGTGTAGGTAACTCCTTAGCATGCATTGTACTGGAAAGTAAAGTAGCCAACTAATACCTTCTGGAAGATACATTGAGTTTATTAAATGAATACGCTTTTAAAAAAATATTCCTTTAGAAGCAAAAATATATGCTCATGTACAGTATCTCACAAAAGTGAGTACACCCCTCACATTTTTGTAAATATTTTATTATATCTTTTCATGGAACAACACTGAAGATATGACACTTTGATACAATGTAAAGTAGTAAGTGTACAGCTTGTATAAATTTGCTGTCCCCTTAAAATAACTCAACACACAGCCATTAATGTCTAAACCACTGGCAACTAAAGTGAATACACCCCTAAGTGAAAAATGTCCAAATTGTGCCCAGTTAGCCATTTTCCCTCCCCGTTGTCATGTGACTCAGTGTTACAAGGTCTCAGGTGTGAATGGGGAGCAGGTGTGTTAAATTTGGTGTTATCGCTCTCACACTCTCCCATACTGGTCACTGGAAGTTCAACATGGCACCTCATGGCAAAGACCTCTCTAAGAATCTGAAAAAACGAATTGTTGCTCTACATAAAGATGGCCTAGGCTATAAGAAGATTGCCAACATCCTGAAACTGAGGTGTAGCACGGTGGCCAAGACGATACAGTGGTTTAACAGGACAGGCTCCACTCAGAACAGGCCTCACCATGGTCGGCCAAAGAAGTTGAGTGCACGTGCACAGCATCATATCCACAGGTTGCCTTTTGAAAATAGACGTATGAGTGCTGCCAGCATTGCTGCAGAGGTTGAATTGGTTGGGGGTCAGCCTGTCAGTGCTCAGACTGTACGCCGCCCACTGCATCAAATAGGTTTGCATGGCTGTCGTCCCAGAAGGAAGCCTCTTCTAAAGATGATGCACAATAAAGCCAGTAAACAGTTTGCGGAAGACAAGCAGACTAAGGACATGGATTACTGGAACCATGTCCTGTAGTCTGATGAGACCAAGATAACCTTATTTGGTTCAGATGGTGTCAAGCGTGTGTGGCGGCAACCAGGTGAGGAGTACAAAGACTAGTGTGTCTTGTCTGCAGTCAAGCATGGTTGTGAGAGTGTCATGGTTTGGGGCTGCATGAGGTTTGCCGGCACTAGGGAGCTACAGTTAACATGTACTGTGACATACTGCAGCAGAGCACTTTGGAAACTGGGCCACAGGGCAGCATTCCAACATAATACACACCTCCAAGACGACCACTGCCTTGCTAAAGAAACTGAGGGCAAAGGTGCTGGACTGGCCAAGCATGTCTCCAGACCTAAACCCTATTGAGCATCTGTGGGGCATCCTCAAACGGAAGGTGGAGGAGCACAAGGTCTCTAACATCCACCAGCTCTGTGATGTCGTCATGGAGGAGTGGAAGAGGATCCCAGTGGCAACCTGTGAAGCTCTTTTGAACTCCATGCCCAAGAGAGTTAAGGCAGTGCTGGAAAATAATGGTGGCCACACAAATTATTGACACTTTGGGCACAATTTAGACATTTTTCATTTAGGGGTGTATTCACTTTTGTTGCCAGTGGTTTAGACTTTAATGACTGTGTGTTGAGTTATTTTGAGGGGACGGCAAATTTACACTGTTATACAAGCTGTACACTGACTACTTTACATTGTATCAAAGTGTCATATCTTCAGTGTTGTCCCATGAAAAGATATAATAAAATATTTACAAAAATAAGAGGGGTGTACTCACTTTTGTGAGATACTGTATGTATGTATGTCAGAAAATGGTTCGCTAGAGCAAGTAACTCAGGTGGATTTTAGAACAATTTCATACAAATGTAAGTTATGGTGTCATCTTGTATACAGTAAGTTGCTGAACTATTTTTTGTTTGTTTGGCAGTTATCCCTAATTTCTGGAAAATGCTCAAGTAATGATTATTTTTGCTTACTTGTTTAGCACTCTTGAGCCCAGTCTCCATAAATGTTTGTGAAGAAATAACTTTGACTTAAAAAAATAACAAACTTACCTTTCAATATTACTGGTTTATAGTTACATTGATCAGCTCAATCACCTCTTTAATGTAATGTGGTAACATTTACTACCTTCCAATCTGTAGGAACTTCCCCAGTGTGCGACGTCCTTTAGCACTCTAGGAAAACTGATGTTGTATATTGACCTGGCAGTTTGTTTGATTCCAGCCTTTTTAATCTAAGCAGCACTTCTCTGTCTATATATTTTCCAGATAACATCTCCTTAAAAGCAGTACATTAAGGGGAAGTTATACAGCAGCACTAATACAATATAGATGTTAAACGTGAAATGGTTATGTCGAACCTGTAATAATGTTTCAGCAACAATATTCAGCTTTTCGGTGAAACTACAATTAATTTTATAGTAAAAATAGAAAGTATATACTGTATATTTCACTGAAGGAGGAGCAAACAAATTGAAAGACATTGTTTTCATTGTATTAAATTATTTTGGTACTTCTCTGGGCAAAGGGGGCTGCGTTCAAGCTTGACCTTTTCTCTCCTTAGTTTAACTCATCTGTTGGCATGACTTAAAAACCTTGGCACTTGTGGTATACGATATTCTCTTTGTCATCTTATCCTACTTGTGTTTCTTCTTGCTCTTGGAAAGGGTACCACACGCTTTAGTAAACAACACTGCTTTGTTGTCAATTCCATCTAAAAGAGGAAAAAAGAGGAACAGACTCTTCTTTAGAAAAGTGTGGCTTTCTTTAATAGCATGGATCCACCATTATTTTTGTAGATGTTTATTGCTGTGATTTTGGAGTAAGGAATATGGTGAAAAGGGGTTGGAGCCTCAAAAAACACCACAGAATTGTCTGTTTTTGAAGGCAACCAACCCCTACTCCTTTTGGGCTCCTCAGAGTTTCTTTTGCTACAGAGTATTTTGTGTAATAAAACTTTCAATTTAATAAAGATTCTTTATTTGCACTTTTTGTTGCACAAGCCAACGGCTGATGGATCCTTGTACTTGTGGGTCTTTTTGCGACAGTTTTTGGGACTTTATTTGAAGGAACATCCTAGTTCATGACACTGATTAAGAGATATTTTTCAAAAAACACTTGAAAAAGTAGGACTGATGTTATGTATGCACACTGAAAGTTTATTGTTAATCTACTGTATATATTTGTTTTTGAGGAATTATGTCCAGTTTATGAGTTAGCTATACAAGGATATTTACCTAAAATAGAAATTCAGAAAAATTAAATCTGACTGATCTGATCATTACCCTTAAACTTATAATGAAGTAGAGGAATGATTACAGATCAGTTTCTAATTAACTTATAGAGGATGTATATTGATTAAGGTTACAGCATTTCTCAATAAATATTCTTCATTTTAATTGTCTTGTCTTAATTATTTACAAATTAATTTTTGAATCTGGTTAGTCCAAATGGTTGGGGGAGCGAAATCCATCCCAGCAGCATTATCAGCAAGGCAGAAACCAACCTTGAATTTGATGCCAGTCCATCATGGTGCACATTCATTATCATATACGCCTCACTAATATAGAGGAAATTTACAAATCAGAATCAAAATTCACTTTATGGTCCAGGTACAGTAATGTGCACTAGGAATTTGAGTGATAGCACTGGTGCAACACACAAGGACAATACAGAATACAAAAGATGAATATAAAAAAATAAACTATAAAGTTATAATTAATTAATGTATGTGCTTGTATGTGTTTTTTGATACAAAGGCAAACTAAGACACCCAGAAAATTTACAGGGAGATGTAGACAGCATCAAGACTGTTCAAATGTTTTTTTAGTTGTGTGAAGTAAATTTCAATTTAACTTATTTTATAGGAAACTAAAAGTTCACTATAAACTAATTTTTTAGAAATGTGTGCACAGACCGCTAATAAACCAATCAGAAAGTTCACCTAACAGCTTCAAAATTTAAATGCGGCTGAGGACATGAAAGTTTACCTTAAAACAGGTGAGCTACAGGAATAGTCAGACCAAGCAAAAGGATCGAATGCAGACCACACAGGTTGTCCTTATCAGTCAGTGTCAGCATACAGTGTCTTGGTGTTTCATTGTTTTGTTTCTATGGCTAGCCTCATTCACAGCTGGAGGCCTGCTTTTCTTCAAATGTCTAGAAATATGCATGTTTTGATCCTTCCAAAGAGCAGTGGCAGCTGGAGCTCTAAAAAGCTGGGAAGAATACTGAGTAGTGTATGTAGTGTTAAACTGGTGTGACAAGGACAAGACTTCAGACAGTATAAAAGTTTGGGGCAGCCACCCGTATATTATATCCTGGCTGCAAAAGTTTGAACAGAGATGTTCACACGACTGAGTCCAAAATAGAACTGAAGAGGTGGAGGTAAGATGGCGGCTTTAAAGGCCCAGAGAGGAAGTGACGTCATCAGAAGGCCCGGAACCGGAAGTGACATCATCAAAATGTCCGGAGGTGATGTCATCAGTGGCATCGAAACCTGGTGGGATTTCCTGGGAATGGTCTGCAAGGAACTGAGAAAGACAGTCAGCACACTCTGCTGCCCCCTGGTCTGATATGGTATTACCAATACTTAAGCCCTTTAGCTGTCTCCTACATGCACGTGTGTGACACTGGTCTGAAGACTGAATCCTGCATACCCCACCTTTGGTGTACCAAGGGAAAGTAATGTTTATGTAATATAAGACACTGAGTGAAATATGAACAAAAAAATATGAGCAAAATGCAATTCAGTATACGTCTGATAAAAATATTCAATGTATTTATAGATTAAATTCCTACAAAAGCATAACTTTAGCTTGGGAAATTTACTTAATTCCTATTCTTAGAACGAGTGATTTGGGAGAATGTGTAAAGCAATATGCAAAGGCAGTTTCTGATGCTGGTAATTTCATTTTTATGTCATCATATGCTAAAGTATTATCTCTTATTGCCCTTTAGTTATGCCATGCTGCTTACAGTTGATCTTGTGTATGAAGCAAGCGGCCATTTCAGGAGTTCCCCATTCATGTGGTCTCTGTTATCTCCAAGCTGAAACTAATTTTTAAGCCTTACACCTAGATTTCAAAGAGTAGGCAATACAAAACATCAAAGCCAGTTATTATCATGGAGTCTATCCTCATGGCTTAGGCATTGAACTGGAAAACCATAATTTTCCAATTCAGGCCTCACATCTTATGCACTGTGTGATAATATAAAAGGCAGTTAACCTTCCTGTGCACCATGAACCTTGAGGTAGTTTCACTATAGAAAGATTTTGTGGTGCAAGACCGCTCACAAATGTCTCTAAGAGCTTCCCATACTTTTATAGCGGCTGAAATGAAACACTTTAATTTTATCATCTTGCTTCACAAATTGCAAACAGAATCTTCCTGCCTATAGCATTAACTGTGCATATCATTGTGCAAACCAAAGAAATATGGTGAGTCAATGTTAAGTAGACAAGTGATTATAAAGAGCAGCAACTGTAATTATTTCTTAAAATGTCCCTGCGATATATGCTTTAAATGTTTATGCAGATACATTTATTTTTTTTTATTTTGCTATTTTTACATATTAAATACGGATTTGGACTGCAATTATGCATACATAATAATTTTCTAATCAAGTGTAATATGATAATGTACTCTTGTGCCCACCGTGCCTGTATGTGCAAAGTTAAACAATGTGTTAAAAGTGAAGCTAAGTGCTAGTTTCTTTAATCTTTGAGTTTTTGGTACTTTGCTGCTTGTTTCGAGTGTGTGTTTGCATGCGATTATGATATGAATTAAAGAACCTATTGTTCAGAGATTGCTTACTCGCTGCATAATACAACAGTAAGATAAACAACAAAATGTTATGTACAATGCAGATCTGAGCTGACCTGCTATGTACAAAATTTTGTTCACAGTTCTTTTATATATTAGAAATAGTTCTACTTTTTCCATAGGAAAATTATACAATATTAAGAAAAATGAGATGTGTTGATAGATAGATAGATAGATAGATAGATAGATAGATAGATAGATAGATAGATAGATAGATAGATAGATAGATAGATACTTTATTAATCCCAAGGGGAAATTCACATACTCCAGAGTAGCCCTATTCTGTAAATGAAAGATACGAGACTCTAATCCAAAATGAGAGTAAATGCCATAATTTAATTTTAGGCAAAAGGCAACATGCCAACACTTGTTTAAATTACAAGTGTTATTAATGTGTGGAATACACAAGACATATTGAAATAGCATAACAATAAATCAGTCAGCATCAGTATGTAGACTTGCTATCTTAATGTTTATGCATAAAAGGAGTTAATACAAGTTATCCAGAAAATGAAAAATAAGAAATTCATTTGAATGGAGGCACAAACAAGCATACAGCTCTTAAAATCGGATGACTTGATGCAACGTTACACAGATATTTGTCAAAATTCTTGATATTCCAGAAAACCAGACATCGCCAGAAATCACAGGTAACTGCACTTTGAGTACAAATGCACCAATTACTATTTTTGTGTAAATTTAAATCCTGAAACACTCACAAGGAAAACAGAATTGAAACTGACTTAATCGAGAATTGGAGATAAATGGAACGTTTTGGTAAACTAAGCCCAACATGACAACCCCTTCTCAGGGACGTACTGAAAACATACATACATACATACATACATACATACATACATACATACATACATACATAGAGTACATAAATAGAAACAACTGTTGTACATGTTTTAAATGATACACTAATAAAATCTGATCTGCAGGATTCACTTATCCTTGCTTGAATTGCAGTGCTGACATGGTCAGGGTTCTTGTATGTCTTACTTATCCTTAGGGCCTTTCTTATCTAGGGAGATGTGCTCCTGATAGACCATGGCAAGTTGGTCCATGGAAATGGGGGAGACAAAGAATGACTCATGATAGTTTTGATTAAATCAAATAGATCTACTCCTGGAACAATGAATGCCCACTGACTACTGGCCTGGTGACACACAAAACTTAGTCCAAAAAAGGTGCTTGGAGCAGCCATGTGAGCTCACCAAGGTGAAGGACGTTCGTGTGCAGTTTCATATAGGTGAGAGATGTACCCATGCGTACTAGATGTTGCAAATATAAACTGGCTCTTGGCAAGTGACTGTAATTTCTACGATGAACACAGAACTGGAGGTCATGCAGAAGGTTAGAAAATACTATCTAAACATACTGTGTTTCCCCGAAAATAAGACTGGGTCTTATATTATTTTTACTCCAAAAGATGCACTAGGGCTTATTTTCAGGGGATATCTTATATTTATTCATGTACAACAATATACATTTATCCAAATACAGTCATGTCATCTTCTTCTGGAATATCATCATAACTCTCCACATTGAAACCTTGAATTCCAGCCTGAATTTCTTCCTACTCCAGCAGCTGTTAGGACCCTCCAGGATCGATGTGCGCGTTTCGATGTTTGATGAATGGTTCGATGTGGTGAAGCAAAATGCCGACATACAAATGTATTCGTGGTGCTTTTATATTCAAGCGTCGCATATTCCCCCATCGTAATGACACGATACATTTTAAAGGTCTCACATACCATCTTCTGTGCCGTTTTTTTTTTACCTTCACAATATTATCAGAATGTATGGTGGCTTATTTGAGCCACAGAGAAAAAAAATTAAGGACATGGTGAAATTGTCTAGTTTGTGATTAAAGTGGAAAGTTTGGCTTTAACCTCGAAATGTCCACTTTAACCTCGTAGTTTACTTTATCATTAAAGCAGACCATCGTAAACGTCATCTTAAAACCGACCCAGTTGTTAAACACTATGTGCTTCTGTGGGTTCCTCCTGAGCTGACAGCGGCAATCGCCACACAAAACACATTACATTTCTGATATTCCAGCTCTCTGCACACTTAGAATCCTTAGATTTATACTTGATATCACTTTCATGATGAAATGCATTAAAGTTATATATGTTACATTTTACACATGAATCGTTAACTTTGTTTAAATAATGAATACTGTTTAATAGTTACACATGTGGGGTGGCACGGTGGCAGAGCGGGTAGCGCTACTGTTTTGCAGAGAGTCACGCCCTTATGGAGTCTGCATGTTTCCCTGGTTGGTTTCCACAGTGTGCTCCATTTTCCATCCAAAGACATGAAGGTTTTAGGATTTGGTGATGCTAAAATGACATTCGTGTATGTGTGTGCTTGTGTTCACCTTGCGATGAGCTGATGCCCCGTCAAGGGATTTTGTTTCTGCCTCGCGCCCGATGCTGCTGGAATGGGTGCATCCCTGGATTGATGGATATAATCATAAAAACATCCTTTTCAGAGATTTTTTGGCAAGGTGTCCTTGGAATTTAATGGATGTTTCAGGCACACGTGTCGCATTGCGTGAAGTATAAACCTGGCCTTGTTTTTCAGCTGACGATCTTGACTAGGGCTTATTTTTGGGGTAGGGCTTATTTTCGGGGAAACACATTAGTTGAACTCAGCATTGGTTCTGAAGCCAGACTTCTCATTCAGGAGTAGTCTTTCCATCTCTGGAATTGCCCTAACAGAAAAGACCCTGGATTGGTGTGGAGATACTTATAAGCCTCCAGCTGGAAGACGAACAGGTGGCGTTTTTTTCCATGCAATGAGAATGCTGCCTAAATGCAAATTCAATTTACTTGGAGAAAGGTTGTGAATGTTCTTACAGGGTATAATATGCACCATACAGCTAATCAAAGTCACCCAGGTAATTCTCATCATTACTGGTGAAGTGTTTTTCACTTCATTGCTTGGCATTGGGTTCATCTTGGTTACTGAAGTCATTATGCTAAGTAAAAGGCTCCATAGTGGCAAGGCCACAGGGATGGATAAGATGGCAGACAGCATCTCCAGACTAACAAAATGTAGTGGTATGTCTCATTTATTAGAAGGGAAACAATAGGGATTATACCAATTACCAAGGTATCACACATTTCAACCTCACTGACAAGACCTATGCTGATGTACTCTGATGGATTCTTCATCTGATAGGTGAACCTGAGAACCAGTAGGAGCAACGTACATTCCATCGTGGACTTGGAACAATAGGCTGATTCTTTGTCTTTCTACAAATTTAGAGGGGTAATTTGAATTTTCATTCCTATATACATGTGCTTTGTGGATTTGGAAAAAGGCATTTGGTACATACTGCAATGGTTTGTTACCGAGTATGATGTACTTTGAGTGAGACTAGGGCTTCCAACCCCAGAGTCGTGGTCCTTTACTATAAAAGTATGGTTTGTTTACATCAGGTAAGGAATAAGCAGCTGCCTCAAGTGGAGTAGTTCAAGTACATTAGTGACGTCTATCATGAATAAGTCTCGGGTAGATCCAGTAGATCAGTGTAGATGCACCAATTTTGCTGATGTTTGTGTACATCATAAACAGGTAATGCAGCTCACAAGGGTTAGGGTTAGTTAGTTAGTTTTTGAACTGAAGACAGGACTTTGGACCAGTGAATGCGACAGAGACACTGATGTTCAATTCAAAAGCTTTTAATTGCATTTTCTGTTTATAACGTGCATGTTTTTTCCAGAAGCAATAATTTCACAACATTTTATCAAAAATGCAAGTGTTTTGCATGTTATGAGCAAATGCCTGGATAACTGACATGGATTATGTGACATGAGCCATTGTAAAGCATTGGTCACCTTTTGTTTCTATACTATAATCATTTTTTTAACTTTGTTCTCCATGAAGACATGAGATTAAAAATGTTCTTGGTACATCATATTTCAGATGAAGCCTCACAAGTGCATTGAGGTGCTTTGAAACAATTTCACTTCAATTGTAGTGGATCCATTGTGCTATGAAACCAAACATCCCATTAGCCTTCTTAATCACTTGTGTGCACTGCTTGCATGTGGACTTTGGTGAGTCTACTATGACTCTCACAAGGGTTACTTTCAAGTTTCAGCCTCCATAGTATGTTCAAATTTAACATTTTTACTGCCTACATGTAATACTTTACATTTATTTATGTTAAATTTCATCTGCCTAAGTCTGAACTTTGTTCAGACTCATTCAAAATGATTCTGCTGACTTTAGGATATCTGCAATTCCACATAATTTAGTGCTATCTAAAGCATTTTGTTACATTTTTATCAAGATTATTTGTATAAATTAAAAAGAGAAGTAGCACTGTCACCGGTGTTTTAAAAATGCAAACAACTGAGAGAAAGTCACAACTGCCTTTATTTGAAGTGAATTTGAATAACTTAATGAACCAAGGAGGCCTGTCTTCTAATTAAGCCATCTTTTAAAATATAATATTAAAAAGCATCAAGTACTGTCCTGCCTTTCCATCTCGCTCTGATAAATATATGCCAACGAATATTGTGCATATTGAATATTTTATTTTGAAATATGCATTATGCTATCTGTTTATTTTAATTAGTTGATTAAAAACTTAAAATTATAATTTTTTACTCAATAAAGTATATGCTTCAAAGAAGTGCAACAAAAGGTGACATGTTTGACAAATAACCCTGACACATATTTTGAACATCTCCTTTAAAAGAAGGTAGCTACACTAAATAGTCTCTTATTTGCACTTTAAATCAGACCTTATTGTTTAACTGATGCATGAAACTAACTTTTTTTACAATCTTGAAATACATTAGTATTGATAGTATTAATAGGACAATTAGAGAGTTTCCAGACGTCTAAGATTTCTAATTATTTTTTTACGTTAAGTTACTGTCAGCCTCATTATTTGCTGCACCATTTCATTACAAATAATAATCAAGTAAATTGATTGGACATGTCATAAAGAGGTATCTTATAATTATTCCACGGCTTATTGTGAAAAGCATACTTGTAGAGGAAACTTACCAATTAAATATAATGAGACGGAAATGTCTACAGTAACTACAATGCTCACATTCATTCAGGATATGGTGTTTTCCAATTAACAAACATACAATTAAGGTTTCTTTCTGTACTAGAAAAAGCTGCCATTTTAACACAATGCAGAATACTTTGCCTAAATCATTATATTCATAGGTGACAGGCTATATTGTCTTGTTGCATTAGCAAACTGAAAATATGAAATTTCAAAGAGATCTTAGCATTCTTAACGTGCATTTTCATTTACCTTGAATGACGCAGTATGTGTGATCCATTTGTAATGCTGTAATCATTATTTTAAGGTTATCAACAAGCACAAAGATCAAAACCTAAAACATGTTGCAGACCTGGGCATCTTCTGTTCTGTATATGTGTAATATGTCGGTTGTGTCAGATAAAGTGCCCTGGCCACCAGATAGCAGATTCCCTAGCCAGTAGCTGAATTCTTTGATGTGAAATCACTCAGGCATCTCTAGGCCAGTTTTGATGATTACAGGCTTCCGTCATTTTAGTCGTGATGCTATAGGAAAACACTATTTGGCTACAATTTGTATTTATAATTTATTATCCATCCATCCATCCATTTGCCAACCCGCTGAATCCGAACACAGGGTCACGGAGGTCTGCTAGAGCCAATCCCAGCCAACACAGGGCACAAGGCAGGAACCAATCCCGGGCAGGGTGCCAACCCACCGCATTTATAATTTATTATTTAGACCAATATTTTTAATTTAGCTATGAGTGTTAAACGATACATTGAAAAAATTGAATGTAATTCACATCATTACAAAAACAGCATTAGTATGTCTGAGGTATGGCAAAGACGATTTAACAGAAATGACACAATCATGAAACTATATAACCCACGTAAACCAGAAAGAAAGAAGCTGAAGAGTTTGTATACTTCTCTTTATACAGTGGGCTTTATTCATGTTTCCTTGTATAAATATCCAACCAACGAATCACACAGTTAAACTGATTTCAGTTTAATCTTGAAATTCCTTCAGACTCCTATGGCAGGGTTTTGTTTTTCTTTTGCCCAAATCAGTTTGCTAATTAAAAATTTTAAAATTGGTTCCTCAGTGTCATAAATGTGTTAACTCCCTAGTTTCTTTGTTTATTCTGAAAACTGAGGAATACTAAATGTTTACTTTTCAAGGAAATCTCTAGGATGTCATGTAAGTCTGGAACATATATATAAATAAATATACAGTATATATATATATATATATATATATATATATATATACACACAGTATATATAGTAACACTAGATGGTGCTATACCAGTGCTTATACCCGACACACAGACACTGACAACATGTTTTTAAAACACCAAGAAGCTGTTTATTTTCTTTACTCCAAGCAAATACTGCCCAAAGCACTTCCACCACAATAAACAAATAAACAAATTAATATTTAAATCTCCAAATCTCTCCTCTCCTACCACCCAACTCCGTCTCGCTTGCTGGGTTCCCATCAGTCCTTTAAATAGTCTTTGACCCAGAAGTGCTTCTGTCCTTCTGACCATGTGTCTGACTGGCACTTCCGGGTCTAATGAAGAACTGACATTTTCCAGAAGTACTTCGGGGCTTCCGTCCTCGGGACACCTTGTACTTCCGGGCTAAAAGGAAAGTATGAGTACCCAGGTTCTTCGATAGCTGCCCCTGGTGGCACCCATAGCACCCAACAGGGCTGAGAAACCAAACTCCAAGTCCCAAGATGCCAAGGACGTCCCGGCCGGGTTGAGCTGCCGGCTGTCCATCATAATATATGTATATATTGTTTTTTTTTTTTTTTTTAATTTATCCTGAAGTCTGAAACTCAATCTGATTATTAGGTGGTTACCTACCAGGTAACACTTGTGGTTGGTTGGCCAGTTGGTAAACATCCGCCACGTTCTCTCAGCTGCGAGAAGCAGCTCATAGACGTGTCGTATACTCTTTGTGTTATTTGGCAGATACTGTATCATATATATTTACCCTCTTGAAGATAGATAGATAGATAGATAGATAGATAGATAGATAGATAGATAGATAGATAGATAGATAGATAGATAGATAGATACTTTATTAATCCCAAGGGGAAATTCACAAACTTCAGCAGCAGCATACTGATAAAGAAAATATTAAATTAAAGAGTGATAACAATGCAGGTATACGGACAGACAATGACTTTGAATAATGTTAACGTTTACACCCCCCCGGGTGGAATTGAAGAGTCGCATAGTGTGGGGGAGGAACAATTTCCTCAGTCTGTCAGTGGAGCAGGAAAGTGACAGCAGTCTGTCGCTGAAGCTGCTCCTCTGTCTGGAGATGATACTGTTTAGTGGATGCAGTGGATTCTCCATGATTGACAGGAGCCTGCTCAGCGCCCATCGCTCTGCCACAGATGTCAAACTGTCCAGCTCCATGCCTACAATAGAGCCTGCCTTCCTCACCAGTTTGTCTAGACATGAGGCGTCCCTCTTCTTTATGGTGTCTCCCCAGCACAACAAGGACTGAATGTGTTTATATATCATTGTTATACAACATTTTATATATATTATATATACATATACACGTATACATACAGTACCTATAAAATGTATTTACATTCTTGGAAGTTTTGACATTTTCTTAATATACAAATTTGAATCACGGTGGATTTACATTTCACACTGATAAACAGGAAAGAACTGTAATTTTGTAACAGTGAAACTTTCAAGACGATGAATATATATGTGTGTATATACTGTATATAGTAGCTTACAGAGAAACACTTTAATTGATGTCTAATTAAAAAACCTATTTTGACTTTAGTCCTCTAACTAGAACTAAAACATTGGAAATGACCTGTGAGCAGTCTCCAGTTTACAATTGTGTTTCTTTTCTGTGTTAAGTCATTGATTGGTTTGCACTGACATGCACAGTCACCTTAAACCATGACTATGCAATATTATTATTCCTGTGTTGATTACAGCTGTCTTATTGTATATGCTTCCTAAAAACTAATTGCAGTGACTCCTAGACTCTCACATGTCTGTAAATATTAAAGTCTCCCTCTTTAAAACAAACTAAGACAAATGGCTTTTGAATTACCTAGAGTGTTTTAAACACAGATATTTAGATCATATAATGTAAATTTAAGCTTGAGCATTTTTATTTTACCTTGGGTTAACAAGCAAGCTGCAAATCATATGGGTAATATTGCAATTGGAGAATCGTATACTGAAACTAAGCAATGATTATAATATATACTATATCACTGAATATCCAGGCACTCTGAAGCTTGCAGACAGCTCCATTTGGGACCCCGTGTTTTTATTTTTCCTTGGGGGTCCTAGCTGCTAAAGAGACATACTTTAGAACCCTTGCCCAGCTTACACCTGGATGACTATAAACACACTTGATTTACTTTTTATCCAGCTGCATTTCTCCATCATTTGCCCAACTACAGATGCATATTTACTTGAGGGTGAAACAGGCTAATTATGTCACTGATGACCTACTTGGATGTTCAATACAGCAATTTACAAACCTAATGAAAACAAAGACATGCCTCTTCAAAGCCCCTTCTGTAACTTTGCAACAAAAGATATTGTCATACATAGTTTGAAACTTTATTGAAAAACAGCATAGTAGCAAAGCAATTAGTCTTGGTACTGCACCTGTAATGAGTGGCTAAGTGGCTCTCAGGAAGGAAAATGTGTACAGGGTGAAGTCAAGGCCATAGGAGAAACATAGAGAGAGAGAGGCAGGTCATTAAAGTGACAATGAATGTCTTTATACCAGGAGGGGGCAGTAAACCCCATAAATATTGCTGGTGCCCCACAAAATTTACCCACAGGAAGTCCAGAGTGAGACATCTGAAGGAAGTATGAAATAATTTCCTAGGGTACCAGAGAGAAGGAAACTCTGATAAAAGACTGAGAAAGGTTTCTGATACCACTTTGGTATTACAAAACAAATCATGAAATGAGAATGTGTCACTTGGTACCCTATCAGTCTTTAAAAAGAGATAGCACAGCATACAATGAAAACTTTACCAATTTTAATAACTGAAGGAGGTAATTAACTGCATAAGTGTGGCCTCTGATATTGTCTTCTCATATACATATTTTTTTTACTTAATAGATGAGTTTACCTACAACAAGTTAAAATATAGGTCACAATATACTGTATGCTTGAAAGTTTTGGAAGAAAGTACAAAATTAACAATTTAAGGTAGAGTGCCAAAGGTTCAGTACCGTAGTTAGTCCAAAAAGTAGAACAGCAATAGAAAAAAAAGACATCTGAGTGATGGTTGGTAATGCCATAGCAAGCATTAGATATTGACAGGAGAGCAGAGGGTTAGAAAGTTTAAGCACTCAAGAGATGCCTTACGAAGAGCTGGGTCTCCAAGAGGCACCTGAAGTTCACTACATTGAAGCAGTGAGGATGCCATGGATAACCTCTTCTGTAGCTCTACTACATGTTATTTAGTCAAACATATGGTGAGGGCAAAAACAATTCAAGCCATTACTTGCACAAAACGTGAGTCTAGACACAGTTAGGAGCACATCCATATAATTAAATATTGTTCAGAACAAGATATTTTAAAATTGATCCTAGATGAAGTAGGAAGGCATTAGAGATAATAACATAAATAATGTGGTTATAACCAGCAACTGTATACAGCAGTTGGATAGCAGACTTGGACAGGTCAGGCAGTGGCTGCTGGAAGCTCCCCTCGCTTAAAGTTACAACCTTATATGAAAAAGAGCCTGAACAAGAAATTCAATGGTATGGGCAAGACCAGATTAAGACTCCCACAGGCCCCAGGGTGTCAAAATTCAAAAGCCCACCCCACTACCCCACCAGGTACATGTGTACTGTATACTCACACATTATGAAATATGTATAGGCACTGAAGTAGAAGAGAAAATCGGCAAAACTTTATTTTGGGTCAACTTCATTTCACCTTTTTGCGCAAACAATGAGTGTAACAAACAAATTGATTAATGCAACATCACATCTAAGTGAAATCAGCCTTCTTCTGATAGCATAATTAACATCTATTACATATTTTTAAAAGGCATATGACATTTTCTACCAAAAGGCTGATGTTTTGGGTGTGCATATTTACACACAGAATCATTAGTTGTGGTTTGGCATTGCTTGGTGTGTCTTATCTTCTGGAGTGATCTTCCATATCATTTTTGACATCTGCCGTGTTTTGCTGTTATGGAACTATGCATAATTGGACTGCAGATTGTCCAGTTGCTAACTGGCTAAAAATAACAATATTAGACATTTCAGATTATCTGTGAGGCCAGTATCATTAGTCTCATCTGTGCTATATACGGTACATCTTGTTCAAATTATGATTTAAATTATTTTTAAGGCTACAAATGTCAGGTATAGTTTTTGTCAAAACAGCATGTTTCAGTTCTCCCTCTCATTATTAAATCCTCTTTACGCTGCACCACTGCCTCATTTTGAATATTCATCTGTTTTGTCTTTTTCTCTTTTGTGGCACAGTAAAACATCAAATGAACAATCTTATAAAAGTAACGCATTACCATGTACTACCCACTTGTATTTTTCGTTTAAAAGCTTTTCATTTAGGTTTGATTGGACAGGTTTGGAACTGAAAGGATTAAGGTGAGTTAGGAATGGATAGCAGATTGCTGTTAGTACCTTTATTGTTGGTGAAAACTTGGACTTCTCCTTTCTTAACCATTTTTCTGGTATATGCTTAAGGCTCTTTTGCAGGTTGCACCGTGGAGATGACACCCATGTATCCCTAATGGTATATTTGTCTATGTGCATAAATAATGTGAAATGGTCAGATCTTTTGGACTTTAAGAAGAAAGAAGCAACAGGGCTGGGTCATTAAAGAAACAGTTGATTGTAAGAGAATGAGCCACTTAAGAATATACTAAGTTCCTGACATTTGTCAGTAGTAAAATGGTGATGTTATCAGTTACAATGTTAGGGCCAGAAGATAAGCAAAACCTACCTGAGCTGTACAAATTTAGATTAGGATGGTTACTATAATATACTTACACAACTTTTACGGGGACTGATTTAGAGGGTAACGTAAGGAAAGATTTGGATGTAACACCAGTCTTGGAAGAATAACAGCAATGATGACGCTGACTCCACCTCCATGTCTATCTCTTCCACACCCCAACTCCAACATGTCATCAGTTAAAAAAATGCTGAGGAAAGTATTACATTTCTATTTTATTTCCACATGGGACCTCTGGCATTTTTATGTGTTTTTAGTTCCCGATTGTAGAATATTTGTACAGCACTGTATACTATGTTAAAAATATAGCTGAGAATTCTTTATGCTAGAGGAAGGGGGCATGGAATTATTTGTTTATTACAAAAAGTAGCAAAACCAAATGCTAGTGGCAGGTGCTCTTTGGGAAGGTGTTGTATTTTTGAATTGCTGAGATTTCATCTTAACAAATAAGAGTTCATCCAAACATTCACTTGAAATGGTTTACAAACACTACTCAATTCTACATATTAATATACTATTCCTTAAAATTAAATAAATAGGGAAAGGACTCACTTTAAGAAATGCAAACCCCTCATATACTTGCATTCAGATTAATTGCTGGAGAAATGGACCATGACATTAGTCCAAAATATTTAGCTGACTACTGCAGGCACATAAATAAAAGGAAAACTGTCATATATCATTGTAACACAATCATAAAAAATGAAAATATCACAATATTTCACCTAAACCTTTAAAACCTTATAAGGCATATCATTAATTATGATAGGATTTTCCATTCAAACTCCAACAGCACTCGTCTGGTCATTAATATCAGAAAGTGCTCAGGATCCTCACAACTGTGGAAAGTGACCTTCACTAAGCCTCATTTAAGTGCATGGTTAAAGTGACCTTTTTGGTGCTTCTCTAGCATTAGCAAAATATAATTGGCTTAAACACATGTGCCAGAGTACTGATTTATTGTTGACATGTACTTACTTTCAGGTAAATTATGCTTCTGCCTAAAGGCATCCTGGAAAGGCTGCCAGAGTTTAGTTCTCTTGTAACTACAGTATTTGGCCTTTGCAGATTCCACACATCTCTAAGGATCATCTTGGTTCAATTTCTACAGACGTGAATTTTTCAGATTTCCACCTCAAACAGTAATTCATTGCTTACTTTACTTAAAATGTGGCTGTCGGTTAAAACAGGACATTCAGCATTTCATATATTACGTAATAAAAATAGTGGGATGCTTTCAGAGAGTACTCTGTAATAGTAGCATCTCTTTACAAGCTGTTTTCTCACCAAAATTGCTGGTAAAATAACAACAATTTTACTTGTCAGTGGTGGAAATATTTGGACAGCATATTACAGTAATTTTTTTTCTGAATGCTTATGCATATTTTGGAAACTGCATCTCATTTTTTCAAAACTGTACACATAATCCCCAAAAACACTCAGACAACATTAAAAATGCCAGACATCTCTTGCAACAGCACACACTTTCTTCACAACCTATGAACTCTTCTAAAAATGGTATTTCAGCATCAAAACTTCTCACACCACCCATAACATGAACAGTTCATCATGAGCACCAGCTACACACTGATGGAATAAAATGTGAAACACTGCGGCCTCTTTTGCATTTTCAGTGTGCAGTGCACAGAAATCTGCTGTAAATGGTTCCAAACGTATTCAGCATTTCTTCAAATGTACAAGCAAGACAGGTAGACAATATTAAACACATACTGTATATGAGTGGAAAATCTAATTTATGTTTCTAAAAACAATAAAATTTTGATCCATACTTGGCCGTCAACATTAGGGTCATAGACAAATACAAATTCAAAAGAAGGTACAGGAAACAGATTTTTACAGGAAAAAAAGAAAAGTAAGGAAAGAAATAAAAATTAAGAAAAATGGAGACATCATCCTATCTCCTTATGGGTCTGGCCACAGCATCTCATCTATACCACAAGTGATATTGTCTCTGCCAAGACAGAAGAGGAAGTATCATCTAGAACAGGGGTCCCCAACCTTTTTTCCCCTGAGAGCTACTTTTACAAAATGAAAATGGCCGAGAGCTACTCATGTTTTCTAACATTTATTCTCATAGCTTATTTCAACCCAATCAAACTGAATAAGCTTGTTTTGCCTGAATATTTACAAAATGTTGGAGTCCACAACTCACATTTTGCATTAAAACATCACAAAAAATATTTAGTTCACCTGCAAGTGCATTTTGTATGTCTGTGTACATTTTCTAGTGTATCTCACACTATTGAATTAAAAAATGAATGCTGTCAAAACAGTGCAATTCCAAATACACAGATATTCCTTATTCATTTGTCATTTTGTTCCATTTATGTTCCATTCAGATTGTGAATCGTGATTTTGTGTTAAAAGGATCATGAAATGATTTTTTCGAAAGATCGCCCACCCTAATTTTACTAATCAAGTTTTCAAATTTGAACCCTCTGGCAAGCTATTTGGAAAGGGGTTGCGAGCTACCGGTAGCTCACGAGTGACGTGTTGGAGACCCCTGATCTAGAGTGACGTATCTGTCTGTGGCATACGTCCTCATCTATATCCCCTCAGGCCGCCTCCTTTACCAGCAGAAGGGGTATATGTCTGTAGGGCTGGTGTTCATACAGCTTGACCTCTATGATGGCAAAACACTTCAACATGGTTTAGGAATGGTGAGTATAGTAGGAGATAGAGCACAAAAAACTGTTGATGGTCGATGAAGCAGAGCAGCCTCCATGACTCTAAAACCATGTGTAACTAGCATGATAGACCAGGGTGACCCAGACTGATGGTTCTCTGTTGTCTTCTTTCATATCCTTACCCTCATCCTCCTTCTCCTCTTAACCTCACAACTCTTCCTCTTCCTCTCTCAGCAATATTTGCCTCCATTTCTGTTTAAGTCAAGAGAACTGACCTGTGGCCCATTTATAGTGCCCATGTTCTGCAATCTAAGCGAAGAAATTGGCTATAAGTGTTTTCACGCTTGAGAATTAGGCATTGGCAATTTTATGATAACATGCCATTTCAAATGGCAGTGTTTTCCGAATTAAAACAAAGTTTTGGTAATTGTGTCTAATGTAGAGAATTGTGTGTAGTGTTTTGCAAAATGTTTGTTTGAAATTGCAGAGTGCTACGTTGAAAATGTGATTTCAGTTCTGCAGACTTGATTAAAGGACTTAGTACAAGAGTAAATGATTTCTGTGATTCTGTTTTAAATACCATTTTTTGTGTGTTCACAATGAGAAAAAACTGTACTATGCACCCTCGCAAAATGAATGACTCAGTTTCATTCAAAGTCTGTTGCTACATCTGCGTAGTAGCCAGTTCACCTAGAGATAAATAGCAAAAAGGGTTTCAAACGAATGGTGTCAAAGATGTGTAGTGTGGATGGATAAATGACACAAGACTGAGCAGCAAGAACACAACATCAGTAATTCTTAAATGTTAAATCCGATATTGATGGTAATTTCTATTGTTGTTGTTCCAAGACTGTAATTCCAGAACTGTTGTTCAACTTTCACCAATGAGCTTTAAAGTTAGCCTCTGACAACATAAAGCAGGGCCCTTATGCACAAAGAAACTTGATTTCCCCTGCTTTACTAATCATTAAAACACCTACTTAACTTATGAATTTAAGTGATTATTTTGCACACTCTTATATGGATGATAAAGAAAGGGTCTTTGTTTTTCCTTCAAAAAGCATTCTGTGTCTTTTTTTGAGATTCCTGCTTTACAATGACAGAGGCTAACTTGAAATTTCATTGACAGAATAATTTTTTTATGATTCCATAAAACAACATAAATCTGACAGCATTGGGTCCACAATCACATCTGAACCTTTTGTATTACATAGCAAAACACAAAAACTGAATATACTACCTGCAATGCCACTGTGACCTTTCTCTATATGAGAAGATCAAAACAATTATCTGAGTTGTCTGTAGGTCTCCTGCATTGTCAGAATGTAACCATTTTACAGATACGGACTGCAGAAAAAATTCAATAGATGTCCTTCTTTTATCACCCCAAAAAGTAAAATGACATGCCATCGTATGAATGTTTTCTACAAAGAACTATTGTACACATCTAACTCATAGTACTAGTTAATATATTGGCTTTAAGTTTTACTCTGCTGGCTTAGCTCTCTTTTTAAGGGGTGGGGGTTGATTTGTTTTTGATCTTATTTTTGTAAAATTTTATTTATTTGTATGGAATGTTGTGTGATTTCAATAAAATCAATAAAATATATATATATATATATATATATATATATATATATATATATATATATATATATATATATATATATATATTGGACTGTACTCAAAGAATTACAATTCTATTACTGAACAGTCAAAACACCAAACATGAAAAGGAATTCAGACTACTGAATATTTTACAGTGAAGTGAAAAAGTATCTGCCCATTACTGTTTCTTCTGTTACGATAAATGTGAATTCTTATAACTCTCTTACCATTCTTTCACAGTACTGTGGAGGAATGGTAGCAGACTGCTACTTTATATTGTGGTTTATTTGTCTTCCTTGCACAACTTCTTTAATTTAAAAATATTGGTCAATTTTCCCACAGCATACTGTATCTATTGGATTTAGGTAAGGACTTGGACTAGGACAAATCCAAGGCTCTCTTTCTTCTAGATGTTTCCTGTAAGTCTGTACCCTGCTCAGTGCCATTCTGCTAGTGCTCTTACCACTGGTAACTTACTTTTGCCAGCCAGGTACCCAGTGACAGAAGATATATGGTTATTGATGAGGCCAACTGGAGAATGCTAAAGCTGGTCAGCTTGAGGGTCATAACCCTCTGTTTAATAATAATAATAATTCATTACATTTATATAGCGCTTTTCTCAGTACTCAAAGCGCTATCCACACAGGGAGGAACCGGGAAGCGAACCCACAATCTTCCACAGTCTCCTTACTGCAAAGCAGCAGCACTACCACTGTGCCACCTGTGAGGAGAAACCCTCTGTTTCATTATTAGGTTACTGTAGCTGAAAGTAGCTGGTCCCTTGTTTGCTGGTGTTCTGTCAAAGTTACAAATTCCATATTTTTAGTTTCTTTTATCAAAATTATTATATTACATATTTGTATACAATTCAATTGTAAGAAAAACTCCTTGGTGGCAGGGCCCCAGGGGTGGATGAGATTCGCCCAGAGTTCCTCAAGGCTCTGGATGTTGTAGGGCTATCTTGGTTGACACGTCTCTGCAACATCGCATGGACATCAGGGACAGTGCCTCTGGATTGGCAGACTGGGGTGGTGGTCCCCCTCTTTAAGAAGGGGGACCGGAGGGTGTGTTCAAACTACAGAGGGATCACACTCCTCAGCCTCCCTGGAAAAGTCTATTTGGGGGTTCTGGAGAGGAGGGTCCGTCGGATAGTCGAACCTCGGATTCAGGAGGAACAGTGTGGTTTTCATCCTGGTCGCGGAACAGTGGACCAGCTCTACACCCTTAGCAGGGTCCTGGAGGGTGCATGGGAGTTCGCCCAACCAGTCTACATGTGTTTTGTGCACTTGGAAAAGGCGTTTGACCGTGTCCCTCGGGGAATCCTGTGGGGAGTGCTCCGAGAGTATGGGGTACCGGACCCCCTGATAAGAGCTGTTCGGTCCCTGTACGATCGGTGTCAGAGCTTGGTCCGCATTGCCGACAGTAAGTCAAACCTGTTTCCAGTGAGAGTTGGACTCCGCCAGGGCTGCCCTTTGTCACCGATTCTGTTCATAACTTTTATGGACAGAATTTCTAGGCGCAGCCAGGGTGTTGAGGGGGTCCGGCTTGGTGGACTCAGGATTGGGTCACTGCTTTTTGCAGATGATGTTGTCCTGTTTGCTTCATCAGGCCGTGATCTTCAGCTCTCTCTGGATTGGTTCGCAGCTGAGTGTGAAGCGGCTGGGATGGGAATCAGCACCTCCAAATCCGAGACCATGGTCCTCAGCCGGAAAAGGGTGGAGTGCCCTCTCAGAGTTGGGAGCGAGATCCTGCCCCAAGTGGAGGAGTTCAAGTATCTTGGGGTCTTGTTCACGAGTGAGGGAAGAATGGAGCACGAGATCGACAGGCGGATCGGTGCGGCGTCCGCAGTGATGCAGGCTCTGCATCGGTCTGTCGTGGTGAAAAAGGAGCTGAGCCATAAGGCAAAGCTCTCAATTTACCAGTCGATCTATGTTCCTACCCTCACCTATGGTCATGAGCTATGGGTAGTGACCGAAAGAACGAGTGGCTGAAATGAGTTTTCTCCGCAGGGTGTCTGGGCTCTCCCTTAAAGATAGGGTGAGAAGCTCAATCATCCGGGAGGGGCTCAGACTAGAGCCGCTGCTCCTCCGCATCGAGAGGAGTCAGATGAGGTGGCTCGGGCATCTGATCAGGATGCCTCCTGGACGCCTCCCTGGTGAGGTGTTCCGGGCACGTCCAACCAGGAGGAGGCCCCGGGGAAGACCCAGGACATGCTAGAGGGACTATGTCTCCCGGCTGGCCTGGGAGCGCCTTGGGATTCCCCCGGAAGAGCTAGAAGAAGTGGCCGGGGAGAGGGAAGTCTGGGCATCTCTGCTCAAGCTGCTGCCCCCGCGACCCGACCTCGGATAAGCGGAAGAGGATGGATGGATGGATCAATTGTAAGAGAATACTCTCTCAATGGCTAGTGAGTCAGGAAAAATATGCTTATTTTTAAAAACACAGCCATAAAAGTGCTAATGTCGTGAGTGTAGCCATTCTGCTCTCCTCATGCAGACCAAAACAAAAGAGAACACAAGAAAGGGCATTCTCTAAAGCAGGAAGTTGTGTCTGTCATATTCTTTCACAGCTCTGAAATCGCCAACCATTGTAAAAACACTTAATATCAACCTGCCTCTGCCCAGCTCCAACAAGATGAGAAAGGAGGAGGGTTGTGCACTGGGCTAGCAACCCACCACATTAAAAAGCAAAAAAAAAAAAATAATAATAATGTACTGCCGTGAAAATACTAATGAGATCTTCAGAAAGTCTTCAGGACTAGGGTAATCAGCTAGAGACTGAGGCGGCAATGTTTGTTATGATAAATAGGGATGAAAGCTGAAAGGAAGTTTCTGTTGTGATGTATTCCCTGGTGAAGCCCAAGCATCTGAGAATAGCTGTATGCAATCCCCAGACAACACATGAATCCATAAGTACAGTAAAAACAGTGATGTATGCTTAGTTTTCCTCTATAAAGCAGAAACCATGAGAACTAACAAGAAAACTAAAAGCCTACTTAGAGGGTTTGAAGGACTTTGTCTCTGATTAATCCTCAAAATCTGCAGGAAAAGCATATCACCTACCAAGAAGTCAGTAAGTACCAACAACATTTTCAATGAAGTGAAGCATTGACAATGGAGATGTCTAGACTATGGATGGTGGATGGACAAGAACAGGTACCCATATGTTGTTTTCAGGGGAACACCATCAAGACCTTTGAGTAGATGGAGAAGGTTTGTTGAAGAAATTAAAGTAATGGACAAGACCTGGAATGAAATCCAGACCATTATGACTGGAGAAGAGCCAGTGGCACCTTGTGCTCCAAAAGGAGCAAAGAAGGTTAATAAAAAAACCTCTGCCCACTGGTACAACCATAAAATTGTTTACTGTCCAGTTTGATGGCCATGGAGGGTGAGAGGAATGAATGACTAGCTGTTATCACTGAGAGAAAGTTTATAGTTAAGACAGATGAAACTGTAGCTGGCCCCAGCAGTGTGCAAACTGTTTTTCATTTTTCGGGTTACCCTGAAAAGAAACAGGGAATCACTGTTGGATCCAAACTGGTTCTTTATCTTTGCAGACACTTTCTGCTGTATCTTTTTGATTTTTAACTATTACACAACTCTTACAGTTGACTAGCACATTCAGACTTCTACGAGCAATTGATCTGTTATTTGACTTATAATTATTAAAGTGCACTGGCTATTTGGGGACATTTCACTGGCTCTCATTAATAACTTTAATAACCACTGTATTTAACTTCCACTATGACACCATAGTACGAGTTTATACTTCTTTAGTTACACTCAACGCTGGTGTGCCTTGTCTCCACTGCTCCAGGCACAGCCATCAGCTCCCTGTGATGGTGAACTGGATAAGAAAATAGATGGAGGGATGGACTTTTTTAAGTACAGTACTTCATAGTATGTGTTGTGAACACCAGGGCGTATACAGCTGCCCTAACCTGGCATAGACAGGCAGGAGACAATTTTCTCCACACAGCCCACCTTTATTTACAGGTGGGGAAGTGCTTACTTCACTCCCCACAAGAGCACAATGTTCACAACACAAAGCACAGTCTTTCTCACCTCTGGTCCTTTTCACATCCACTCCTCCTCACAGGCTTTGTCCTTCCTCCAGACTCTGGGGCCCCTTTTATAGGACACCTGAAAAGACTCCAAGTGCCCACCAACCTTCTTCTGGCAGCACTAGCGGAAGTGCTGCTAAACAGGGCCCAGTAAACATCCAGGTGCCTTCTGGCAGTGGCCATGGGCCCCAGTAGGATTGAGTTTCCATGTTCCAAACCTGTGGCCCTGCTGTAAGCCAAGGGGGCTGCCTACTATCATTCCAGGGAGACAGTAACCAGAATAAGCCCTCTCCTCCAGTACTTCTGTGCCGAAGGCGTCCTGGCCAGGTAAGGTCCACCACAGTGTACATTTTAGCAGATATGCTCACATTGCCAACTGTATGTATTCACAAGAGATATTTTTTCAAAGCATATATTCTCACTGAAAGAAAGTCAGTCCTCCTACACAAACAAATCTATCCCATCATTTGTGTCCACGGTTATTCAACTGATGACATACATACATTAAATATGAATAATTAATAAAAAGTTATTATAATCAACTTTACTCATCTCTCTCACCATCGCAAACCAAAAAATTAACATTCAATCATCCATCCATCCATCCATTTTCCAACCCGCTGAATCCGAACACAGGGTCACGGGGGTCCGCTGGAGCCAATCCCAGCCAACACAGGGCACAAGGCAGGGAACCAATCCAGGGCAGGGTGCCAACCCACCGCAGGACACACACAAACACACCCACACACCAAGCACACACTAGGGACAATTTAGAATCGCCAATCCACCTAACCTGCATGTCTTTGGACTGTGGGAGGAAACTGGAGCGCCCGGAGGAAACCCACGCAGACACGGGGAGAACATGCAAACTCCACGCAGGAAGGACCCGGGAAGCGAACCCGGGTCCCCAGGTCTCCCAACTGCGAGGCAGCAGCGCTACCCACTGCGCCACCGTGCCGCCCAACATTCAATCATAAAACAGTCAAATACAATAAGTGTGTACATACTTACCATATTTGTTTGTCAAGGTAATTCACCCCTATATCAACATACTCATCCCCCAATACACACATTTACCCTATCAAGGCTTACTCACCCTCACACTAATGTATATTCTAAGAGTGTGCCACTTTACTGTCCCTCTTCAAACTCACTGCCACCCTTTCTGTCTGACAAAGATTATTCATTTCACTGGCACATTCATCCATATTCCCTAACTGTCTTATTGAGCTCCCTGACATGTGCCTACACCATCAGTGTATCCAAGATTATTGACACTCACACTCTACATATATCCACTCTGTTACAATATTAAAAGTTTCAACGCCTGCTGCAACCAACGCCCTGTTAAGCTAAAGTAATCTTATAACACTATTTTAAAATTAATTACCCTGATATCATTGGATTTGACAGGAATTCTGAATTTTAAGTGACTTTAACATTTAATTCAATATTTTTTTCAATGACTTACTCCTAGGGACATAAGCAGTACATTTTGACTGCTTCAATTAAATTCTGTTTTATTGTTTTCTTACCATCTTTCCTGTTTATCTTGCCTAAATGAAACATGTAAGTGATTAAAGCATTTATGAAGTGCCATTGTAATTATTAATTCATCAGCTTTGTTTATGTCTCAGATTTCCACTCAGGAAAACAGTGAGCTGCAGCTTTAACTGGAGCCCTGGGCTCAGATTTGAAATTGATTTTAAAAAAGGTGGTCAGTGAATGGGAGTGCATGTATTACCACTCATTCACATTGAGCCAATTTAACATTGCTAGTTGACCAAACAATATGTCTTTGGATTGTGAAAGAAAAGTAATAAAAAACAGAGAGAACCTGCTAAGATCAAATATGAGGCAATGTGGCTGGGGATGATTTAAATAGCAACTTGGTGAGTCCTGTCATATGGTAGTGCTGCAGGCTGCTGCATTCTGCTGCTCATTAATAATTAAACTGTACTTTAAATATGGACTTTACGAAAGCATTATGAGTGGCGTGGAAAAAAAACAAGCTGCAGAGAGTTATCTCAGTTCTCTCAAACTAACCTCAGCCAAACTGCCCAACAGCTCCATGACAACAGTGCAAGAGCCTAACCTCAAAATATTCAGACGACATTAAGATGACGCATTGCACAACTCTGCTCTTTAGCTACTGAACTGAGGGAGGGCCACTTTTAGATGTACACAAAGAAAGAAAGAAAGAAAGAAAGAAAGAAAGAAAGAAAGAAAGACCACAATTTGCAGGTAAAAAATGAGCTACACAGTCTCACAAGACATTACAAATTAAAAAAAAATTATAAAGTCCCAACAGCTGACTTTCATTTTATTTTGAGTGTGAATATAACTTATTCATTTCTATACAGCATCATTCATGGTGAGCAGATCCATACATTATTGACATGTATAGTACCTGCTAATGAAAAACTAATTAGATTAGTAACGAAGTAAATAAGTAATTTCTATTTTTACTTTCTTTACCTTGTAGTTAATTTGAACAAAATAGTTGTATCTGATATGTTATTATTATATGTCCGATTGAGTAGAATTTCATTGTAATGTTCTTTTTTTTTTTTTGAAAAAAAAACCAAAACAAAACCCAACATGAACCCAAAACGATTATACGATTACCAGAAATGTTACTGAAAAATGTATAAATAATCAAAGGGTTTGCTACAGAGTGTATACACATATGCATGACAATCGCAAAGTTACAATTGAGAAAGAATCTGTGGAATAATAAAAATTTGAATCAATATATTAAATAATAGTTGAACAAAGAATCTTGGGCTGAGGGCCTTTTGACCTAGTCCAAGGGAGGGGAAGAAGATTTCGTGACTACGCCTTAGTGCAATGAATATTTTGTACTTAGATAAACAAGTCTAAATCACATTAGTGTTTACTATCTGTGTGCATTTGGGTGGATGGAAAATATATTATGCAAACCAGCTGATGCTAAGGAAATGTATATGTATATGTATTTGCAAGTATAAGAGTTCTTTGTGTTAACCATATGAATGCATTAAGATTGTTAAGGTATGTGATGAAGGAAAGTTAAAGGTTATTAAGCATTAGAGCCTAGGTGTAGGAAATAGCCACAAGATGAATAAAAGAAATAAGGGTGGGTCAGCTTCTGGGAAATTGCACCCTGTCTTAGTTAGTGAAAAAATGCAGTTACTCCACCAGTAAGGAAGGGCTGCTTGTGAAGCTGCAAATATAAGATAAGCTTTGCGTACGTGACTGAAAAATTATAAAAGCCTGCTGTGAAAATGAGCAGGGGCTGTGACGTGATACTGTCAGTGACAGCTGACCGGCTCTGCACGGACTCTCTGCGCACCAAGAAAAGACTAAGAAATAAAAAGATTTCTGTTTGTTTGAATCGGTGTCTGCCTGCTGTTGTCTCGAACCTTCGTCCACAAATCACTCATAGCCTGTAAGATGACCAAGTACTGTCATGTTTTTTTCAAAAATGAATGAATACAGGATTATGGCTATATTAACACTTTGAACGCAAGGTACAAGTTAACTCGTATATCATTATGCATGTCAAGACACAACATACGAGGAAACTCATATCTCAGTATACAGCCACTATAGACTCGACCATCTTTACTGCTCTGTCTCAGTTACCTACAGAATCGAGATAGTGACAATCAAGTGGATGATGTGGAACCTGTAGGCTCTGATATTGATGTGGATAACTGCTGCAAAGGTGTTTCATCATCACAAGGCATCTGATCTGTCACGACTGCCAGGACAGCACTACATTGACATTATTCCGCCCACTCACAGCAAACAGTTGCCAGCTACTAAATGTGTTGTGTGTAACAAGTGTGGACAGAACAAAGAAACATGTTATATTTGCAGCATTAAAAATAAACCAGGAAGCCTGATAAACAATTCTACAGAGATCAATAATTTTTTGAGTTTTATGCTAAACTACTGTAGTACTAGGGTGTTGTACCGTGTTAGCCATTATGAATGTAGAGAAAAGCCAAGCAAAATGACACCATTTATTGGCTAACTAAAAAGATTACAGTATGCAAGCTTTCGAGGCAACTCAGGCCCCTTCTTATTTGCCTGAAGAAGGGGCCTGAGTTGCCTCGAAAGCTTGCATACAGTAATCTTTTTAGTTAGCCAATAAAAGGTGTCATTTTGTTTGGCTTTCCTCTACATGCTAAACTACTGAAAACTTATACTAAACTATTGAAAAGTCTCTCCCTTTCATTTATGAAATAATTCTTTTTAGAAATTATTTCATTTTCTAGGTGTACTGCATAAGACACAGTCACATTGTTCTCTCCCTTGACATTGTTAATGCTTTAATAGGCTCTTGTGCTTATTAACTCTGGTAAATCACCGGGTCCTGGTTGCCTGACCCCTAAACTTTTTCCTGCTTTTTGGAAAACATCTAGTATTTTAATTTTTGCTGATGCTACCTCTTCCACTAAACCAAACCCTTTAGTTACCCTTTGGCACCCTCAGGCCATTCTAGTTATTAATTTTTTTTTCTGTGAATGCTGATGCAATGCTGCTAGTGAAGCTTATTATACAACATATTCAGACAGTTGTCTACAAAATAATTCTCACTGACCAGTCCAGTTTAATCTCTTCTTAACCATACAGTAACTAACATCTATCATCACCTCCATGCTTTCAGGGTGACACTGATAATCACTGGAGAGGGATTTTGACCACACAAGCTGGATTTTTTTTTTGGCAGGTTCTGTTCGCAGTGAGTACTGGGGAGGGCTATAGCAACATGACTGTAACAGTAATCCTCACCTGTCACTATCTTCTAACCTTTCACATTTATGAAGGTGTCAGACAAGGTTTACTCAGTCCTTATGTATTTCTTAAAATATCACTTGAGTCCCAACACATTACTGTACATCTCTGTTACTGGTTGAGGCCCCAATCAAAATTTTTTTTCTATAGATGAAAAATATACTTTTCATTCACAGCAATGTCCCTCTAATCTTTGACATGTCTAAGATTTTTTTCAGTACTTTTGAGACTCCCTCCCTGAGTACAAAATGAACATTTCTAAATGAACTTGCCTTTTGTTAAAAGTTTGTTTTCTTCTCTCTTTGTCCTGCTGGTTGGCTAAATTAAATACAAAGTGGTGGTGCTCCTTGACAAACACAGAGAATGATAAAAAAAATCAAACAACATAAAATAAAAAATAATATCACAGAACTCTCCAAACTCCAATGAATCGCTGAAGGTTCCTCTCACAGCTTCAGAATATAAAGGATGAGGTTAGTCTCACGTCATGGGGTCCACCCACAGAACACAAAGAACATAAAACAACACAGAGGAACAATAAATGGTGAATCTCTCTCTATATAAAATTCTGTTACGAGAGAACTACTTAACAGATTTGGATCAGGTTTTTTTCTACAATTTGCTTGAACATTCCGGTTGATTTTTGCAACTTCTCTCATCGCGCTAAGTACCATAGTTCACTTTCAGGAGTGATATATTTGTGTGAATCTGAGACAGAGGCTGCAGGCCAAGGGGAGGGGGAAGTGTGACATCAGGAGTAGGGAGCCGAGCAGGGCCCACCTCACTCACGTGCCAGCCTCCGTTAAAATTTCTCTCTACCTCTCACCACGTTTTGGAGTGGACCTTGCCTCTGCTTAGCTAGCGATACCTGTTTGTTTATTGATTTTTAAAGTTTCTCCCGTTTTACTACTACGCATGTGGAGCTGCGGGGGACAGCTAGTAATAAATAAACAGAAAAATAAATAATTTCAATAGGCATGTGAAAAATAATATTTTAAAATAAACAAGGAAGGTACACAAATGGAAAATAAAAAAGCCTGGGAACAAATCCCGGCTGTAACATAACAGTACTTCTGTACTTAATTGATCTAGGTTGTTTACCAGATGGGAGAAGAGTGACTTCATGTTTCAATCTGAAAAAGGAGAGTGAGTCTAAACTGTGGAGATTGCCAAAGCCAAATGTGATGGAGAAGGTCAAGAAAACTAAAATAATTGAACTGTAGAGAATGGTCAGTGCTTTCTTTGAAACTCCAAACTTCTTTAAATGTTTAAAAGACTATAACAGATTTGTTGACCACCTACTGGAAAATGTGCTGTTTAGGAATTTAAAAACCACCAACTCCTCTAAAAGCAGGACATTAATGCATAGAGGTGAGTGTCTGGTTTCTTGACAGTTCATTTCACATTAATAAAGTTACACCATTTGACCAGTTCTGTTACCTCATTCTTATGTGCAGAGTTCTCATACTGCGTTAAGGCATCCACAAAGGTGGTGTCTTCAGCAAACTTGACCATTCTTACCAAAACCAAAGTACATGGCCCTGTTTGGAATACGCATTTGGGTGAGGTTAAACAGGAGCCATTCTTGAATAAAATAATACAGTACAGTATATGTAAAGAACACTGAGAGTATGAGGAAAAAGATTCTCTAGTCTGATGAGACCAAAATTTAACTTTTTGTGCAGAATTCCAAGCACTATGTCTGGCAAAGACCACTGCTCATAACCTGCCTAAACTGTCCCTTTGGTGAAGCATGATGGTGGCATCATCATAATATGGGGGTGCTTTTTGGCAGCAGGGACAAGGAGTTTGGTTAGAATTGAAGGAAAGGTGAATGTGTACAGGGTGCATGCAACCTCAGACAACCTCAACACGACAATGACCCAAATCATACAGCCAAGACAATGGTATAGGGGCTTCAGGACAAATCACTGACTGCCCTTGAGTGTCCCAGTCAAAGCCCTCCATGACTTAAGCCACATAGAACATCTGTGGAGGGGCCTGATGATGGCAATATACAGACACTTCCTTTCCGATCTAATGCAGCTTAAGAGGATCTGCCTTGAAGAATGGGATAAACTGACCAAATCCAGGAGGGCAAAGCTTATAAAGACTTACCCAAAAAGACTCAAAGCTTTGATTGCTGCCAAAGGGGCTTCTACAAAGTACTGAATTAATGCTCAGCATATTTATATGAATAACAAATTTCAGTTTTAGATTATTAATAAATTAGCAAACCGTTCTGGAAACATGTATTCACTTTGTTATTATGGGTTACTAAGTGTGTATTGATGGGCAAAAATGGTAAACTTATCCATTTAAAATTACATCTACAACACAATAAAGTGTGCAGAAAGTGAAGGGGTCTGAATACATTCTAAATCCTCTGTATTTGGAAAACAGTTTGTGGTCTGTAATTTACAACCTACCAGCACATTTTGGACATCCCAGCATGACCAGCAGCATTATGGTAAACCTTCTTTGGCACTAATGCCCCATTTCATGTTATAGTATAGTATAAACAGATTAACTAAAGAAGCACCACAATATGTGAATACTCTGTATAAACTTTAAAAAGAGAGCTTGTAGTATTTCTGTTAGAAACAGACTTTAGGTTTGTTTTCTCCTCAAGAAATCAGCTTTTAGTCTATTATTAACACCTTTGCCTGATCACTGTACGTATCAAATGTTACGGACAATCAGAAAACATTGCCAATTATGTTTGACGTGTGCAGTAGATGTTCTGTCCAGGGAATACAAGCTCCTAAACGAATTTCAGTCCAGCATTACGCAGAATAGAATAATGTTTTAATGGGCAGATTATATTTCATAGAAAAATTAAATATTCATACCATATCTATATCAGATTTGCCATCTGTGGCATTCAGTTTTCACTTTAACTTTATGCTCTGCCATTACTGATTTTAAAACCTTGGTGCTAATAATGAAATCTGATAGCACAAACCTTTAATGTAGTAATTGCCATCTACGTATATCAGTAACAATAATAACCAGTCCTCATCCGTAAAAACAATGGTACTGTACATGACACCTAGTTGAAGGTTTTTCTACCTATGTGGGTAATTAATGATTTAACAGGACAACACCTGGGGTGGATTTACCATCCCACAAGCGATACACCTTGGATTTCATTTCCAGTCTTGTCCTTTCTGTTCTTTAAACATACCGGACACCTTTATGCATATTTTGTGAATTTCCCCTTGGGATTAATAAAGTATCTATCTATCTATCTATCTATCTATCTATCTATCTATCTATCTATCTATCTATCTATCTATCTATCTATCTATCTATCTATCTATCTATCTATCTATCTATTTTGGAAATGCCCTTCACTGTGTAGTTTTTGACCCAGTCTGTCTAATTTTATAATTTGTTCTTACTCTGTTAAAGATCCTCTACAAGTACTGTACATCCTCATAGTTTTTTTGCTTCTAGACCTTCCTTCTGTCTTTCTGTTTTTCAGAAGAAGCTGTTTGCTTTACAGACAACACTTGCTCTACTGTCTTACTGGGGAAATACCTTTTGGAGCTCTCAGCTGTGATGATCAATGGAGCTTTTGGTGCCTACATTGACAATGTCAATGATAGCTAGTCAGAAATGATAGCTAGCCTATACAAAGGTACAACTTGGTCTTCACTGCAGCCCTCATCCTTAGCTTAAAGTCTCCTTAAGCTGTTGGTGCTGCCCTTGCCTGTTGCTCCACAGAAGTTCTACTTTATCTTCATTCAGATCTTTGAACTGTACAGGGCTGATGTGGGTTTAGGGGGAGGGGAAGTGTAGACTAAGGGCACCGACTGTTGGCTCGTCATTTCATCACATTATAACTGATATTTGTTCCTCTACGTTGCTGCCCTTTTTTTTTACATTTTTTTTTTACATTTGTAATACGATTGGATCACAAAAAAAAAACTTGGGTAGATTTATATTGCAGGTCAAAATCTACATTTGAAATGATCTTTTTATGATGCTACATTAATTTTCTGAATGTCATTTCATTCCAAATCTAGGACACAGAGGCAGGGGCTGCCCCTATAGAATTGGGTGAATTTTAAGGCAGGAACCAACCTTGGACAGAGTATTAGAGGGTGCCCTCACTTGCACAATTTACAGCACACCAATTAACTCAATGTTCACATCTTTGGAATGTCAGAGGAAAAAGCAGAATGTCAAAGGGAAGATTCGATGAATAACTTCCTAGCGTCAAAAATTCTCAAATCTTTCAGACAATGCAAAATTAAGGAAAAACAAAACACAAAAAATGACTGTCTCTGAAAATGATTCCCTTTTCACAAATTATGTCAAAACTAGAGGTCAGGTGGTGCAACTGGAGTGATGTGTCATTTTTTTTAAAGTGGCTTATCATCATATTGAACAAAAAGATAAACAGTTTTACATGAAATGAGGGAGGCGAACCAACAATCTATAAAACAATCAATGAAAAACAATCAATGAGATTATCTGGTTGATGAAAAATGAATAAAGAGAATGATAAGTTTCAACATATATTTAACTCTTTATTGGAATGCAATTTTACATGGGAATTTGCCTTGGATTCAGTCCCAGATGGATTGTGTTTGCAGGAATATCTACAATCTGTAGAAGCTTGAACATCACTGCAGTCCCAGCTTTATGTGTTTAAGTTAAGGTCAGCAGTTTGGCACATGCAGGGCAACAGAGAGTGAAAGAATGAAATACAGCTGGGCACTTCTGGGTCTAATGATGACAAGAGATTTATTAAAGTTGCTGATCCACTGCATTTGTCTCTTTAATGGTAACTTTTGCATTTTGAAAAATGTTACCTAAAGCTTAAAGTGATGTCTGAAAATAATGAGCCCTCCAATAGTCCACACTCTAATAATTAAGTCATATATTTTCTATTAAAGGTAATTTTTTATACAAAATGAAACAAAAAAATGTTTGGTGGTACATGGTTTATCCATATGTGTACATGAAAATTATGTCGTAAGTATGTCGGTACCTTTGGATCAGTCAGATATTACGTATGCTCTATGTGCTAGCTTACTACTGCTTGGTATGTACACGTATTACTCACATTGTATCTTGTATCATGTCTCAACACATACATTCATGTACAGTGAGCTCTGTATGAGCAAATGCATTATACATGTGTGTACTTTAAAGTGAATGGCATTGCAGAAAAACGTATTTGTGCACCTCACAACATTCAGTCAGTATTTAGTAGTATATATACCACAACAATAAATTATATTAAAAGCAACAGGCACATAGCAAAATGACACATCTACTATTTCCCATAAATAGTAGATGGTCAAAATAAAAATAAAAAGGAATAAATAAGGTAGAGTTGGGGAAAGAGCTCTAGCAGAACATTGGCAGTTTCAAGAGGCATGTTTGTATATTTTATCAAGCACTGGAATGGGAGACAGGAATAATACACTGTTAATAATGCAGCCCTTAGGTAAAGAGGGGTATTTATTGTTCATCAACCCAGGCAATGTCTTAACTTCAGTAGGCCTAAGTAAAACTTCCCTATTGTTAAGGTCACAGGTAAATTCCTTAAAAAATAACTATTATACACCCTTGCCACTCAGATAAGTTCTCTCTTCTCTTCAATTTATCCCCAGTCAGGTCTCTACCTAGCAAATGTACTCACACTTCTTCTAACATGTGTCCTGCTCTTCATAATCCCTCCTTGACTCCTTATTTGTCCAGATCTCTCCTCCATCACACAGATTCTACTAGGTATCTCAGGCCCTCCAGCCTCCTGATTTCTCTTAATCTCTGTTCCACCACACAGATTGTCTTCTTGTACTGATTTTCTCCAACAAGTTGACTTCTGTACTTCTCACCAGTGATAATACTCAGGGATTACCTGACTCTTGAAAAGATTCCTCTAGACAACTGGAAAAACTATGTCCTTTGGGAAGGATTTCCATCTACACAGTGTCATTCATGAATGCCTGATGATCCCCCATCAGGCTCTGCTGAAGCTTGTGTGACGAACGGCCGGGTCCCATGCCTGGTCGGGATGCCCCTGCTGTGTATGTTCCAGGGGAGCAGCCATAGACAGCTCAATACCTCCCCTGGGGCGCTTGGTGGCAGCCTTGGGGGCCGACGCTGATTCCCCAACCTCCCGCAGGGCTCCATGGGGCCCGGTGTGGCCGCTAGGGGGGGCTGTCGCCTTCCAACAGCCCGGCTGGACGAATCTACAGCCCAACCTGGAAGTGCAATTAGGACCAGGTGCTCAAGCACCTGGAACGCTTCCAGGTGGGTTATAAAAAGGGCCAGCCACCACCATTCGAGAGCCAGTGTCGGGAGGAGGAGGACTAAGCCTGAGGAGGAGTGGTGGTGTCAGAAGAAGGGTTGTTGTGATTAGTGTGAGTGTTTTGGGACTGTGGGACACGGGGAAGGCGTGCCCCACGGCTGAAGAGAAATAAAAGTCTGCTTGTTTAAGTATGTGCCTCTGCGTCAGTCTGTGCCGGGTCGGGTGCTATATATCGCCTTTCACACTTATAATACCAGTCCTGGACAAGAATGGCTGCCAGTGCTAAATGCCGTCTCCCTTTTCCTCTGCAGTGCCAAGAAACCACTCAGTGAGGGAAACTGAGCCCCACCCAGAAACTCTGCCCCTTCCGGTCCTGCCCTGTAATTTAAACGTTCCTGGAAGGAATGGTGTCAGAGTAGGAGCAGACCTCATGCATGTTGCTCTTCCCCAAACTTGACCAGCTGAATAGAGCCTGCCTCACAAGTAGAGAAGCCGAGTAGGTTAGTCAGGAAGTCTGCACTCCTGTTTTCTGTTCTTGAACCACCAAGCACCTATTTTAGTTCTTTTGTTAGGACTTTGACATTAGATGGGGTGGCCTTTTAACTTTTCCTGGGGTCTCCTCCACTCTTTTGTTCTTTCACAACAAATAATCCCATCCACTCAGTATATGATCAGTCCACAGATCATTACAATATTCATTTTTTATTACGAGAGAAGAACATAAAAGAGGGTTTTTCAATTCCTGTTACTCTTTGGCCTTTAAGGTAAACATTAGGTAAGTCTCTATGCTTGATTTCTCTACATTTCACATGAAGAACAAATAACCTGGACAGCCAGATTTGGACTACAACAGGAAGTTATGACCACACAGAGCATACAAGAAGTGTGAACAGTACTCCAAACAGACTGGAATAAGTTGAGATGTCAAGAGTTGTGAGGAATCACCAATAACTATAGCCCAACTTGTGCCAGTGTATATGGTATGTGATTTAACACAAAACTTTTTCAGGAATTAAAAATATATGGTGGAATGCCACTGATTTTATTTTCAAATCACATGTTTTGGCTCATCTGTAGTAATGACCTTTGAAAATAGGTTCAAAAACAAAATGACTAGGATTCAGAATTATTCTTAGGTAAAACCCACCTAAGCACAGCAAGTGATAGGACAAATAGAAAGTGCAGCCTTTTGTGCAGTAGTATGTATAAAATGGGCTAAATTAATTGACATTTATCATATACAGTATCTAGATCCATAGCTACGTTCATCTTTGCTGTAAGGTATCGTCATTGTAAAGCACACATATACATATAATGTAAGCATGTGTGCTGGTTAGCAACTCCAAACTGCTTCACAGAATGAGCCTATTTTATAAAAATCAAAATAAACTGAAGGTCCCTGGCATAAATGAGCTAAGTGATCTATTTGGGCCACATGGATAGTTGCAGGCACTTAACTCATACCTACTCTCCATTTATAAAATCCTAAGCCTAAAAGTGCAGTGATTTTGTGAAAAGATTTTATGTGACATATTTATGTCACTTTTTCTGACACGCTTTAAATTGGGCTTATATAAAACCTACATATATATGTTTGGTATCATTTTTTTCAGAATTTATCAAACTTTAATGTGAACTTTAATGTAATATGAGATTTTCATATTCTTATTCTGTTTTTAAATTATAAACTAAAATATGAAGAACTTATGTCCCACGAGACGAGACTTTGTGCCAACAGATTTAACCACGCCCAGGACCGGAAATAAAAGACAAAGAGTAGGACAGCTGCTGTACAGGCTTTTAAATGTTCAAAGTGCTGTGCGAGATGCAGATCACGTGGCAGCAGCAGCAAGCCAGCAGCTGATCGAGCAAAAAGGAGGTTAAAAAAAAAACTGTATTTGTTTCCCATTGTATCACCGTTTAAGAGGGGGTTTCGAAGGAATGACCGTGTCTCCTTGGGGTACGTTCTGCCCCCCTCTTCACAACACGAGCAGTAAAGATGTGAAGTGGCTGGTGAACAGCACAGGCCACGGGGGCTGGCGAGCGAAGCGAGTGGGGGTAAGCCCCCTAGTATAATACAGTAATCCCTCCTAGATTGCTGGTGTTGCGTTCCAGAACCCCCCGCGAAAGGTGAAAATCCGCGAAGTAAAAACCATTTGTTCATATGGTTATTTTTATATATTTTAAGCCCTTATAAACTCTCCCACACTCTTATAAACATTTCCCGCACAATTATACAGCATAAACCCTTTGTATTCTCTTAGATATTACGTAAGATTCATTGAAATTATGTATGTAAACACACTGTTTATATACAGTAAAACCTAAATATTATTTTAAAGATTTCGAACGTCTCCGATATCACATATGTTACAGCCATTACGACAGACAGGCCACCAGCAATAAATACGTACAATGCAAGAAAAATTGTATACAGTAAAATGTGTGTACAGTGATACTAAACTATGTACATGTAATAAATACTGTACGTAGAAAATTAATTATGTTACTCACCAACAATGACACTACAACTTGTCCGATAACGATGAGTTTAATTTTACCTCACAACAAAGGAGAGCATTATAGCTCTTCTAAAGGAGCCTCTTCAGGTGACTGTGTAGCACTGCCATTGTTCTTCTTCCTGCAGTCTTCAATCCAAATCCCTAAAGCAGATTCCATCCGGACTACCACCTTATTACATCCACTTACAACTCGTTTTGTGCCCTGGTTAAAGGACACTGCGGCCATAGATCTTATATTCTTTTCCTCCTTTTTAAATAAAAAAGAATCGTGGACTCATTGATGCTGTAATGGCGTCCTGCAGCGGTGTAGCTGTTCCCTTCCTTCAACATATCCAAAACTTTTACCCTTTCGGAAATCATTAGTATCTTCCGTTGGCGCTTGGGCACGGCCCCTGAAACAGTAGCAGGAGCACATTGATTCTGAATGAGCGAGACGAGACTTCCTGCTTAATGCAGCGGAATCGAATTCTGTGCTCTGTCGCTGAGCCACTCAGCACACAGGAACTTAACTGCGTGCTCTGATTGGGTAGCTTCTCAGCCATCCGCCAATAGCGTCCCTTGTATGAAATCAACTGGGTAAACCAACTGAGGAAGCATGTACCAGAAGTAAAAAGACCCATTGTCTGCAGAATCCCACGAAGCAGCGAAAAATGCGCGTTATATATTTAGATATGCTTACATAAAAAATCCGCGATAGAGTGAAGCCGCGAAAGTCGAAGCGCGATATAGCGAGGGATTACTGTATATGAATGGGGACCCAAAAAATCCCAGAATTGTAAAAAAAAAAAAACTTTATTATGAAACTTACAGCAATTCTCTTTTAGTCACCTTCAAAATACTCTCCTTGTGATGCACTAAATTTGTCCCAGTGCTTCTCTCATTTCAGGAATCTTTTTCTTTACTCATCCATCTTTCCTACTGTGTCTACAGCCTCCTGCATTTGTTCTTGGATTTCTTTCACAGTAACAAATCTATAAATGACTGAGCTGAAAGCGACTTATCCTTTGTGTTTTAAGTACGTTACTCAGAGGTACTCTACTCTATGCAAATGGCTTTTGCTATGAAGGAGTATTGCACATGTACGCATGACGCAGGACATGCACATTTCAGGATTAGTGGCTTTAAAAAAAAAACAACTGGGAAGTGGGACATGTCAAAAAGTTTTATACAAATTAGTTTTAAACATCTGTTTCAAAAGTGAAAATAAATATAGTGATAATAATAACAATCTGTATAGAGGCCAAACCAAAGAGCAGAAAGCAGTCAGTCAGTGATCTAAACAGGAAGAAAAAGAAATGCAACATAAAAACATTGGAAGAAAAAGTTGGAAAACTTCAAATCATGGAAGCAGTAAAGGTTGCAGAGAAGTTATTCCCTCCTATCCTGACATAGTGGAATCAGCTTTGGAAGAAAGAGGAAACAACTTACAGAAAAAAAAATTAAAAAGATACATTTTCCATGTCTGTTTTTGGCATGAACATGTGCTAAAAGTGTACACGCTGGTGATCATCAGCATGTTACATTTCATTGCTTTAGAGGATTATTAATATTTAGTCTGGATGAATTGTTTAGTCTACGAACACTAGAGCTTCTGTGAGCAAAGAAGGCAGCACGTTAATGTTTAAAAAGCATATTCATATAATAACATAACATGCTCAAATCCACTAATACAGATTCTGAGTTACAGGGGGCTAAGCCTATCCTGACAGCACTGAGCACAAGACAGAAAACCAACCCTGGATGGGGTGTCAGTCCATGAAAGGTTCCACTGTTTCACACAACATCAGTCTCACTCAAAGACATCCAGTTCAGAATTACCAGTTAAACACACGTGTGTTTGAGATGTGGAAAGAAACCAGGAGTAGCTGGATGAAAACCTGTGCAGACTTATGAAGAATGTGTAAACTACTTGCAGAAAACACTCAGGCATAACATTCAAATCCAGGGTGCTGGAAAGGTGAGGCAGCAGTGCTAATATTTTAACATGGCCTTCTCATAACTTCACTGTAATTTATTCCTGATACTCTGTATATCCAATTCATTATAATAACTATTCATTCAAAATCTGTACTAACCCCTACTCTCTCTTCTGTTTCCTTTTCCGGTGTCCTGTTGGTGGTGGCGTGCGCCACCACCATCTACCCAAAGCACCATGATGTTCCAATAATGATGGATGGATTAAAAGCCAGAAGTCTGTATGACCATCGGCATCAAGTGACTCCGTGAAAAACACGAACTACAAAGAGGACTATTTCATTTATGTTAGGTAGAATGCCCAGAGGGGACTGGGCGGTCTCGTGGCCTGGAACCCCTACAGATTTTATTTTTTTCTCCAGCCTTCTGGAGTTTTTTTTTGTTTTTTATGTCCACCCTGGCCATCGGACCTTACTCCTTTCTATGTTAACTAATGTTGTCTTATTTTAATTTCTTATTTTGTCTTTTATTTTTCTTCTTTTCATTATGTAAAGCACTTTGAGTTACTTTTTGTATGAAAATGTGATATATAAATAAATGTTGTTGTTGTTGTTGTAACAACTGCAGCACCATTCTGCCTTACTTGCATACAGTACATGTACTAAAAACAATTTAAAGTGCATACAAACACATACACACACACTCACAACAACCTTTAATCATCAATTGCAGTTTAAACCATGCACATACCAAGACTCACTCAAATTAAGTCAGTATAAAGCTGACAGCTAAAATAACTGGAGTGTATTTAAGAAGTGGGAGAAAAGCCAGAGTGTCTAGTGAAAAACACACACAAAGGACATATAAAATCCACGCAGCCCACGCCCTGCACAGGATTCAAATCAAAGACTTTGAAGCTGGGAGACAACAGTGTTAACCATTGTGCCATTTTGTCACCCAATGGTAGCTCTGTTATATTTCATTTTTATTTACTTTTAGATGTGGTTGCATAAAATGCAATGTATAAGTGTCTATATTTGTTCTGCCTTTCCAGAAAAGTGATCAAGAAAAGGTCACTTCAGAAAACACAGTCAAGATTAAAACAGGCAGAGTTCAAAACCAGAAAGGAGCTGAATCACTAAACGGTTTGCCAAAAGGTCTTTTCCTAAATTCTTTCCATTGCACCACTACACTTGCAAATGTCTATTTTTAAATATAAAATTGTAGACACCAAGAGCTGCAAGTTGCCATTTTAATTAAACACTAATCTGGTGATGATGTCACTTCATGCGGCCATTATACGGTAACAAAAATGATGTGTCTGTCAGTAGCAACGCAAAGGGCTCCTAACCCGAGATCTAAATACAATGGTAGGCCCTACAATAATTAACATGGTAGTGAATCTTTAAATAAATATGACATTAAAATGTCATGAAAACAGTTGAATAAAAAATGTCATGAAAATGTCATGAAAACAGTACATAAAGTTAAATGGCAAACAAAAATAGGAACTACAAATCGACATAAAACAAGTTGGCCCCCCGTGGAATCAATTTTTTGAAATCTGGTAAAATTATTCTTTAGTTCACTGAGATAACTTGATTACAGACAACTGTGCACATTTTTTAAAATTTAAAAAGTTGTATATAAGAAGCACTTGCACATTTTTAAAATTGTCTGTCTTGACACAATCAGTAGAGGGCATCAGATCATATAGAATAGTTGACTCTTTTTTAGGCGCTATTTTGTCATCATTAAAAAAGTACTAGCAATTTTCTGAAATAATCTATTTTAAAACAAAGAACCATTCCATGTAACCTTAATATGTGATTAAGTTACTGTGTTGGATACGTACAGGTAGGGAAAATATTTACGGCTACAACTTGACTTGTAATTTGCCTCCGGAGTAGGGGTTGGCACTGTAACTTTCACTCTCTTCCCTTTTGCCTTCAGAGTGGATGAGGGGTGGTCGAAAGAACCTAAACGGCATATCCTCTGATGTCATGAAACTCCCACATCTTCCACTCTGTTCTGCATATAAAAAGAGCAACACCCGGAAGTCGATTTTCAGTTAGGAAGCAGCAGCTGTGAGACTAAAGGACAAGTAAAGTCCTCATAACTTTTTCATTGAACATACCGCATTTGCTTTATAGGTATGCAAATTAAATGAGGTCCACCTGGATTGTGCCCTAACCCCTTTATGTTGTTCCATCTGATTCTAAGTGTTTCAAATTTATCTTGAGAAAGGTTTTTTTAACTTGTATATTTTTCTCTTTTACACATTTGATAGCCTGATGGCAAAATAGATCACCAATGTAAGTTACTAAAACACCAGCAGAGTTACTTGTGTGTAAGCAGGAGCTCCCCGCCATGTCATCAGCTTGTTTCAGTCTGTTTAATAGTTACTCATATTGCCTGCTTTTTGAAGTCATACCAGGCAAGTTAAATGATCTAAACAAGCAAGGAAAAAAGTCACTGAATGAATGGAACAGAATTCTCTGTAAGCTGTTATTCTTTAAATGAATAAACATGTTTTTAGTATTTATGTTACAATAAAAACAGCCTAAATCACAGGAATACAGATAATTTTCCAAAACATTCAAAGTTCCCTGAACTTACTTGAATGTTATTCTATGCATACTTTTTCTGATTTGTTATTATTATTATACAATTTTAATCAACTTGCCCTCTCTATTTGTCTGGGTCAAATTTTGCAATATATGAATTAGCAGTGTTTGTCAAGTGGTTAGTATGTTGGACTTTCAATCAAACAGTCAAAAGCTCCAGACCAATGTAGACAAATTAATTTAAAAATCCTTTTGTCAAATTCATATCGAAGTTTTGTCAAATTACTTAAATATGACAATTAGGCAGTATTGGTCAAGTGGTTAGCATGGCGGATGTTTAATCAAATGGTCAAAGTTTTAAGACCAAAGTACACAAACTAATTTTTTTTTTTAATTTTACCAATTTTACATCATTTGTTGTCCACATATTGATTTGGCAAAATTTTACACCGGATACCCTTCCTGACATAACCCTCCCCATTTATCTGGGCTTGGGACTGGCGTGATGAAACACACTGGTTTGTGCATCCCCTGTGGCTGGATCAAGATCAAGAACATAGCTTGATCACGACTATGATGTTTGCTGATGACATTGTGATCTGTAGCGGTAGTAGGGAGCAGGTTGAGGACACCCTGGAGAGGTGGAGATATGCTCTAGAGAGGAAAGGAATGAAGGTCAGTAGGAACAAGACAGAATAAGTGTGTGTGAATGAGAGGGAAGTCAGTGGAATGGTGAGGATGCAAGGAGTAGAGTTGGTGAAGGTGGATGAGTTTAAATACTTGGGAGAGGTGAAAAAGAGAGTGCAGGCACGGACGAATGGGTGGAGAAGAGTGTCAGGAATGATTTGTGATAGACTGATATCAGCAAGCGTGAAAGGGAAGGTCTACTGGACGGTAGTGAGACCAGCTTTGTTATATGGTTTGGAGATGGTGGCACTGACCAGAAAGCAGGGGACACAGCTGGAGGTAGCAGAGTTAAAGATGCTAAGATATGCACTGGGTGTGATGAGGATGGACAGGATTAGAAATGAGTACATTAGAGGGTCAGCTCAAGTTGGACGGTTGGGAGACAAAGTCAGAGAGGTGAGATTACGTTGGTTTGGACATGTGCAGAGGAGAGATACTGGGTATATTGGGAGAAGGATGCTAAGGATAGAGCTGCCAGGCAAAAGAAAAAGAGGAAGGCCTAACAGAAGATTTATGGATGTGGTGAGAGAGGACATGCAGGTGATGGGTGTAACAGAACAAGATGCAGAGGACAGAAAGATATGGAAGAAGATGATCTGCTGTGGCAACCCCTAACGGGAGCAGCCAAAAGAAGAAGAAGAATTTTTCATCATTTATATAGAAAGTTGGTGAAATACTTTTTTCAGTGATTTGCTGATATTGGCTCAGTGGATAAAGTATTGGGCTTTTCTAAGAAAGACTGAACGTTCGATTCTCTAACAGACAAACACACATTTCCAGTAGTGCACACATGTAAGGTTTCTCCGTTGTTAGGATCTTCTGAAGTGAGAAATGAACTTGAGTGAATGTTACATTTCACTTTAAGATCGTAGGTTCGATTCCACTTTGTTGCTATTGTCATTTCTGTCAATTCACCTTCCCCCAAGTTAAGGTTTTTGTAACATGCCAAGGACTGTGTGACATTAGGGTAGCTAAAAAATACATTAAAAAAAGATGTTTAAGTGACACAATTTTATTCAAAAATGCAGTAAAAAGTAAAAAATAATTTTTTTCCTGTATTAAGATTTTGTTATTCATATGTGACTAAAAATAAAATCGTGGGGCACGATTAAAATGCATAGATTCCTTAAATGACTCCAAAAAATAACTCTAACAATTTGAACATTTCTCCAGTTATAACCATTATACTACATGCTCTAATCAACTTTTATATATGATGTGTCATTTTCTTGGTTAGAAATTTTGCTTTAACGAATCTATGCATTTTAATTGAAATAAACTAACTCTTTTATGTGCACCCCATGATTTTATTTTAGTCACATATGACCAACAAAACCTTAGTACAAGAAAAAAAATATTTACTTTTTATTGCATTTTTGAATAAAATTCATGTCACTTGAAAATGTTTTTTTATGTAGTTTTTTGTTCTTGCAGATACATTATGATGTAGCCATTCTCCAACTCTTATAGCTACACAGTATAGAAATATATACACTGCAAATTTTGCAACTTTAAACAAATAGTATTTAGAACAAAGTAGATATAAATGCAAAGTGACCTTAGATTATAATCAATAAATGAACAAGCAGCTGCTACCATGGACACATAGTTTACAACAGATAAAATAAGTCTTCATTACCATCACACACTGCATGATTCCAGCAAGAGACAAACCATTCATCAAGTAGTCTTAAGTGCAGAGCTGAAAAGCAGACAGGCCAAAATAGCAAATTTCTGACTCAAGTATATCTATCACTTCAGGTTGCATAACAACAGTAAAATGTAGCCATTAAGTACTTTTGGCAAAAGTCTTCATGTTTTAAACACATTTTTGTGTTTCATTTTTTAAAGATTCTTAGATATGCTGAGCAGCTGATCTTTGAGTGTCTTTTTGACTCAAAGCCTGAGAGCTGCACACTCCCACTTATGCATAATGCCTCCATAACTCAAACTGATGATGCATTTTGAATATAGTGGGTGTTCTTCATGGGTCACTCTCCACTATATTGTGCTGTGATTCTCACGTGAGAATGACAAGAATGCCTCATTCAAAGCCTTTTGTTGCTAGATTTATCTGTATGTAGGTGGCAGAAGATTTTATGGGATCTGGCAGCTTAAACTCTGAACTTTCATTACATACCCTTAAAGATAAGATTTTAAGAACTGCATACATCTTGTTCATCCCCTTTAAGCCTGGTTTCTAGTGGAATAGGCTTCAACTTATGCATCCCTAACGTAAGTGCAGTAAATGATTAGTAAATCAGTGGAAGAATACATGTTGTATTCTTTGAACACAATGAGAAACAAATGTGCAATGGCAAATAGAGTAAACATATAACATCAATGGGGTCCATGTCCAGGTCCTCCTTGTGTGGAGTTAGAAATTATGTTCTCCTATATGTACACATCAGTTTCCTCCCACAGTACTTAGATGCAGGTTAAGTGGAGTGGCGATCTTAAACTGGCTGCTGAGATGTGTGTGTGTGTGTGCCATGTGTGTTCACCCAGCAATGGACTGGCACTCTGTCTAGGGATTCTTCCTGCTTTGCAGTTGTGGTGGATTGCCGGCTTCTTACTCCGGCCCTCACCTCCAGGAGGAGCTCTCCCAACAGCATAAACGTGCCCCGAGTTCCAGCAGGGCCTCATGGACTATGTAGTTTCTACACACAACCCTGCTGGATACCTTGGGGGCCACCAAGCGTCGCTGTAGGGGGGCTCGTGGGCTCTTATGTGCCCTACAACCCGGGAGTACGTCACGGTCACGTGACAGGAAGAAACGACGTGCTCCCGGGTTGAAGAAAAGGACTGTTTACCCTGGCCCGGAAGGAATAAGGAACTGTGGACTGTTGGACAGGAACACCTCCGGGTCAGGGTGTATAAAAGGACTGTGGGAAAGCCCAGACGCTGAGCTGAGCTGGGAGGTAGGGTGGCGAAGTGTTTGGGCGAGGAGGAAAGAGTATTGTTTGTGATTAGTGATTTATTATATGAGTAGTGTGGAGTGGAGGGTGCTTTGTGCACGTGAGTACAAGAAGAGTAAAATAAAGAAGTCTTGTGCTTTTACCTGGTGTTTGGAGTGGTACCTGAGGGTTCAAGAGGTGGAGCAAGGGCTTATCTGCTACACAGTCTATGTTTGCTGGTAGCAGCTCCAGATTCACAAGGATCAGACTTGAGATAAATTTGTTTAAAAGATGGATGGATAGATGGACAAAATGTCAAACTTCGGTGAATGAATTCATCATCCTAAGAAACATTTTAAAACATTTTCATTAAAATGCAAGTTTGCAAAGACAAGACATTACAATCTCCTTACAGGTCTGGAGTCTTATGTTTAAATTGCATATTCGGTTGCTATCTGTTTGCTTACTTACGTGTTCCTCTCACATTCCAAAGACCTTCATGTTAAGTTAACTGATGGCCAACTGTGAGTATGATTGAGCTGGATCTGTGACAGAATGGTGTCTCATCTGAGGTTGATCAGTGCTCTGAGCCACATGCTGCTGTGACAGGTTTTACTTCCCACTATTATAAACTGGTTGAAGCAAATTAGAGACTTGTATGCTATATTAGGGTTAGGGTTATTTGCTCTACTCTCCCCACTAATAACTGCACCAGCATTTTGGGTTTTTATTGTTATTTTTTTGCACTCAATCATTTTTCAAACCCACTTACTCCAGAACAGAAATTTGGTAGAGGAAATAAATGTCCTGGAAGCAATTTAGCTGCCAATCCTGAATGGGATGGAAATTCGTGATTGTCAGGGGTCACAGAATGAAACCAGGGCACCCAAAAACACAGGGAGATGTAGAAACTGAGCCACCGCGCTGCCCTAGAACAGAAAGTCTTAAGTTCACTCCTGGGGAGTTCCTTTGTGGCTGTAGGTTTTTATCCCTGCTAGTTTCACAAATTAGCATACAAATGAATATGACATTGAAGTTACTGGTCCCTGTTAGTATTCTCTGTGATCTGAAGTTGTGTTTTTGTCAGTATTTGGATATAATCAAGGGGGCAAACCAAGCAGAAATAAAACAAAATACTAAACACAAGCTATGCTTTCAAAACTAAGACAAAAACAAACATTTGTGAATTTCTTCTACATGTAAATATCATACTGGTAAACTTTCTGAAAGCAAAATAAGAGTGGAACAAAACTCAAGCAATGAAACAATTAGACAAATGGCAGTAAGAGTGGCTCGTTATTCTGTGAAACTGTTCAGAGTAAAAACATGAAGCCAAAGGGGTAGGCAAAGACTGAAACTGAAAAGCACTGAAATACAAAGTTGTGCAAATACTTTTTAAGCTTTCTATAAACTTTAGCTAACCTCTCTGAATTTCACTGTTAAAACCAAAAAAGACAAAAATGAGTGAACTGCTAAATATTTGCTTATTTTACCAACAGTGACTAGTGTTAAACTAATGTGTTTACTTCAGAACAGCTATGTGTGTCCCTCCAATAAAAGAATACAAGAATGTCAAGAATTCTTATAGGGCATACTACAGAGGACATTTGCAAAAAAAATTCTCGAAAGGATGGCAAAAACATCAGCTGGAAAAATAAGCTGCATTGGCATTCTTACAACAGAGTTGAGTAACGGATGGCTAAAGGATAAGTTACTAAGTTTTAAAGTTAAAGTAATTTCTTCAAAATCATGGTATATATTAATTTGCCACATGAAATTTCATTCTAAAGTGAAGCATTTTCTATAATATGTTTTAAAATAACTAGCTTCTTCTTGCCTTTTTTAATGCAGTTGAAGGGTACTGGGGTCCAAATGTTAAAACAAAAACTAACAACAGTTAGCAGTTGATCAGCATGAGTGTTTGCTCTGTATATTCATACCCTCAGTGGTCCGTATGCTGGTGTCACATATATCTGCCTGGTTTTAGAATTACATTCTGCCATTATTTCTTAATTTAAGAATATTTTGAAATATTATTGTTATTTTTTAATGTATTTTATTACTTATCATACTGCCACTTTGTTTTCTTGGGTGATGCCTCTTTACAATGTTTAGGCATGTGTGCTGCCATGTTGTTTATACTAGTGACACCAGTTGCCAGTCACATGGGTAATATGTCATGTAGGTGGGTCATATGACATTATCACTTTGCCACCTGTTTAAAATGGCAGCATGCATTTCCATAGCCAAATGCTTGGATTAAAAGAATTAATAGAGCACTTTCAGCACAACTTAAAGGATAATCGACTTGGTTCTGGACTATACAGTATTTTGTTGTTTTGACTGATTCTGCCTCTTGTTTTCATATTTTAATACTTGGGTGTTTTTGTGGTTTCTTTTGTTATTTTGGCTTGAGTCGATCATAGACAACAATTACTGCCTATTCATCTTCAACATTTTAGAGCCACTATGGCTTTTCTACAAACATTAGAGTGAGTAATGTTTTTTCATTAAATATAATACAATGTAAAACACAATATAAAACATATGATGTAAAAAAAAGTGTCTATTTTAATACATATTTATTTGCAGAACCCCTATAGCACAGACCATCTGCGCCTTTGAGATTTTTTTTATTGTATCTCATGTACCAACTTAATCAAATCCTATTCTTTATAGATTTCATGCTCTCATACATCCCTCAGGATTTTCAGTTCCTTGGAAAATTCAAATTACCTTTACCATCCAGTGACCTCAAGACTGACAGTTTGGTAAAAAAAAAATGCTTTTCAGTGTTTTTTGAATGAAGAGAACTAGGGAGTGCTTATGTGCCTCTTTGGGAGGATTGAACATGGGTATCAATGTACTATGTTTTCATTTCTGGATAAGGGAGGCAGAACCACTCCTGGAAGAACAAAGTGCAAGGCTGGTATTAACCCTAGATGAAACGTCAGTGCACTGTATACCATTATCACATACAACAGGGCAGTTTGTAATCACAAAGTAAACTAATTGTGTACTTCTGTGGAGTCTGACAGGAATTCAGAGGCAACACATTTGAACATGAGAACAATGTACAAACTCTGCCGGAGAATGCCGGGGGCAGAAAGTGAACTCACGTCACTAGAACTTTGAGGTAGCAATGTTCAGTTATACTTACCAGCTACACAATATGTAAACTTTATAAGGCAGAATAACAGGAAATCCAGTAAATGATAATACAATGATTTGCTAATCAATAATTGGAAACAAATATGAAACTATTTGCAATTAGAAAATATTCATTCATTGATCTGTCTATGTATCAATCATCAAACCTGGGTAATCCATTTCACAGTACATGAGGTGTTCAGAAGTCATTAAGAAGGCTAACAGGATGTTATATTACTGTATATAGCACAACGTGTAGAGTACAAGTCAAAGGAGGTTGCGCTTAAGCTTTATTATGCACTGGTGAGGCCACACCTAGAGTACTGTGTGCAGGCCTGGTCTCTGAACTACAAAAAAGACGTAGCAGCACTAGAAAAAGACCAGAGAAGAGCAACTACACTGAGCTATGAGGAAAGATTAAAGGAGTTGAACCTTTTTAGTTAAGCAAAAGGAGATTAAGAGGTGACATATCAATGGAAGGAATTAATGTAATGCATTGAGACTATTACTTGAAAACGAGTTCAACAAGAACTCAGGCACACAGTAGGAAACTTGTTAAGGGTAAGTTTTGCACAAATGTTAAGTAGTTTTCATCACACAGAGAACCATTGGCACATGGAATAAGTTATCATATAGTGTGGTAGTGAATAGGTCTTTAAAGATCTTCAAAACTAGACTTGAAGTTATTTTGAAGGAATTAAGTGAAAATAAATTGACAAGCTTTGTTGGGCTGAATGGCCTGTTCTCGTCAAATGTTTTCTAATGTTCTAAAAACTTCTTATAGAATTTAACACAATGCCTCTAGTATGGTTAAATTTTTTCATCTTTTAGATATTTTCATTTATGCACACTATATTCTTAAAGTTACAGAATTTACTAGATGCAATAGGGATGGACTTTCCACAATCATTTGATGTATCTGTTTTCATATTGTAATAAGCTGTTTTGCTTATATAAGTAATAAAATATGCAATAGAGAAAAATTCAAGGTGTAAAAGGAAACTTTACACTATAATGTTTTATTCAATAGATAATAAGAACTTCTGGCTCTGCTCAACACACAACTGGTCAGAACCATTAAAAAAGAGGAACTTAGGATCATCTAACCAGACACTAACCGCAGGCTGGGGGCCTACAAAGACAAAAAAGAAACATTTTACTCTAGCCCAGGGTCACAGGTGAAACACTGATTGATACAGTGCCCAGCTAGGTTTGGTCCAGAGGCATGAGACCATAACATGGGAAGGGAGTTGGGACTCTAAACTACGATGGGCATCGGAATAGCAAAACTGGCATAAATGTAGAGCATGCCAGCACCTGCTTGTCTCTCTTTACATCAATATCCATCCACATCAAAGACCAATCAGCTCAGAAGCACAACATAAGATGGAAAAGGCCATTTGATATCCAGGCACATTGGTTGCTGTTCATCTGCTATCTATTCATGCTTTGCTTCTGCCTTTGGCACATTAAGAACTAGTTTAGAAAATGTTATTCTGTGTTGAGCTAATCAACCTTTGAACCTGCTCCTCTGCTTCACCTTGAACTCTTTCTAAAGAGTTTGGGGTTTAGAGATAGAAGGGAAATTGTGTTTAAACCTTAGAAACATTCAACCCTGGTTCATCTTGACAATGACCACAAGTGAAACTGCAGACTACAGCATCATCTAAGTGACAGGTTGGTGTGACTTAATAGTGACAGAGTCAAAGGTTTGGAGATACATCTGCATACAAAGTCTTAAGGCAAGGATGGGGTCACCTTCGGATAATTCCATGACAAAACACCAGCTGTTTACAATTGTTTTCTACAGATATGCCCTAAAACGCAATTTACTAATAACTCAATAAATGAATGCTAGCATACATTTTAGACAGCCTTCTTCTAATCTGACCCTTGGTTAAGTGTAACATGAGCACTTTGCACGTAGCTATTGGACTGGAAGTGTCATATTAAGAATGACTTAAAATACCAAAATCAAACATTAAAAAAGTACATAGTTACACAGGGCTTTTACATGCTCAACTTGACACCATGACAATATACAGCTGTTTGGGAGTTTTTATTTTTGCTGATGGTTGTAAACAATAGTGACTCCCCAAGGATGCTTGGTGTAACAAAATGAGGAAAAATTTAGTCATCTTTTATAGCCAGTGTAAATAAAATTGTAATCATAAATAATTCCCACATTACCTATGCTTTTAAGGAGGTGTACATTCACACTTAACACTGAAGTGAAAGGCCTTCAGTACAGATCAAAGTAAAAATAAAAAAAGGAAAATTACCACAGCTTATTTACATATGTGCCTTTTTACCTGGATAATATGATTTTATACTGCATCAAAAGAAACACAAATAAGCATGCTTTTATGCTTATAATAAAGTCATTAACGAAAACTTCAGGTAATTGCTGCCCTTTTCATTTGTTCTAATTCAAAGCTCAAGATCCAGGACCTCCATTATGCTACATGTTCTGTTCATGACAGCAGTGCTTATGCTCCAAAAAACAGAAAATAATTCATTGCACCCAGGCTTTAATCATTACCCTTGAAAAAAAAATCAATCATGAGCTCTAGCAACTGCTATATGACACAGACCTTTAAAAGAATAAAAACATCAAAACAGTGTTCCTAAAAAAGTGATGAATGACCAGTCCACCCACACCATCACTACTGCATCAGCAACTCCTATCGCTTCAACTGGTGGAACAAATGATTAGTCCACCTCTGATCATCAGTGTGGGCTGTCTGAAACTGAGGAGGTGACGCACAGGAAAAGCAGGGGGACCAGCTGGAGTCAGTCCATGAGTTCTTAAGGCCTGTGTTGACCAACTTTGTTATGTCCTCTGTCACCTGTTTAGTCTGTCACTAAGGCTGTAAAAGGTGCCACTGCTAATAATGCATAATGCACTGTTCCTGTTCCTAAGAAGGCAGGCACATTTCAATTAATGGCTACAGACCAGTGGCTCTTACATTCTGCATCGTGAAGACCTTTGAAAGGCTTCTTTTGGACTATATGCGCTTTCTTCTGAAAGACCTTCTGAACCTACTGCACTCTGCCTATTATACAAAGACTGGAGTGGAGGATAATTATCTCTTTGCTCCACACGGCTTTTTCCCATCTGGAAAAATTTGGTTGCACTGTGAGGATTATGTGTTTTGATTTCTCCAGTGCCTTCTATACAATCCAGCCATTCCACTTAAGTGGTAAGCGGATGAGTCTATATTGACCTGAATTGTGGACTATCTGTTGGGCAGACTGCAGTTTGTAAGGCTCAAAGACTGTGCCTCTAATATGGATGTGAGCAACACTGGAACACCACAAGGAACAGTCCTGTCTCATGTTCTCTTTACTCTGTACATCTCAGAGTATAAATACAACCCTAGGTCATGTCAGTTGCAGAATATCTCTGATGAATTTGCACTATTGGTGAGGTGTTGTCAAGGGGAATTATACAGAAATTTGGAGTCAGATGGAGAACCTTGTTTCTTGGTGCAGAAAGAATTATCTGCAACTTAACATCAGTAAATCTAAGGAATTGCTTATTGATTTTTTCCACACCAGAGACCCTCTTCGGTATGTTTGGTCAGTATCCACAGAGTGGATGCAGAGGCGATGCCCTGCTACTTTGGGGTACACATCAAAGACAAGTTGGATGGGTCTTGAACACAGTGGAGCAAGAAAGAGCAGAGCAGCCTCTTTTCTTGCCCTCCTTTAATGTGGATAGTGACATTATTTACATATTTTGCAATTCTGTCATGGTCAGTACAATATTCTATACTGTAGAATCCTAGAGTGGTAACATCATTTCAAAACAGTCCCACTGAATCAACAAGCTAATTAAATAGCCAAGCTCAGTTATGGAATGCACATTAGACCCACTGGAGGTAGTAGCAAAGGAGAGATTGAAAACAAAACTGATGGCCATTGTGAACAATGCTGCACATCCTCTCTCTGGTACAGTAACACCAAGTACTTTCAGCCAACAAATTATTCAGTAGAAGTGTGTCAAAAAATGCTGTCCGGTCTACCTAGTATGCCATCCATCATGTGATGACATCTCTCTTGGCCACATAACTCATCTCCCAAATGATGTTGCAGATAAGATTCCCCTTCACATTTCTTGTGGTTTGAGAGATGGTATTCCATTTTGTTTCTGATTGGATATGATCAGAAGGTTGTCCACATAAAACCGGGGTATATCAAGTATGTTTAGACTGCGACCTTGGAACCTTTGCAGGATTTCTTATTGCTGAATATAAGACAACATGGCGGAGGATGTGTGTCACGGGTGATAAAGACTAGTGATGATCAAAAAGATGAGGTCAAGAGCAGAAAATTGGACAGATGTTTGGGTTGTTTTGGTTACATTGACTTTTCAAAGGCATTTTCCTCTGCCTTCCATTCAACATTGGATTAGTAGATTAGGGTGGTGGTTTTTCAAAGTGAAGAAGAGTATGTCTTATAATTACTGAATGATCAAATCACTCAGCCTCTCTGGTAAAACCCAAGCATCCAAGTCCTGAGACAAAGTTCTCAGGTCATCAGTAGGTCTATGATCCTCACATATAATTACATACTTTGGTTTGGAACCAAAAGTACAAGATACCTAGTACAGACAGCCAAAATGGTGCACAAATGTAGGATTACTGGGCGTAATGTCTATCAGAGTGAGAGGCCCTCAGTGGTATATAAGGACAGAATCAAAGAACTTTTGATGCACCATATTAAAAATTACATATACTATATATCATGTGTACTGTATATAATGTGATGGGCAACGCATACGGGTGGGCATCCCGGCAGGAAGGAGGATGGTTCCTTAAGTAGATGGGAGGCCAGTCGTATCTCACCATAAGAAACAGGGCGAAGATCATTCTATATCGCCTAGAACACAGGCAGAAGATGCCTGTGACAGAATGGAAACACTGGTGTCCCGGCTGGGTTAGATTCAGGAATAGTACCTGGCTGGAAGGCCCATATAATGGAAGGACTGGGGAGGACAATTGATTTGGTACATTTCCTCCCCCAGAATGTTAGGTGGCAATCTCCCTGGTTTAAAGTTCCCACAGGGCATGCTGGAACCTGTAATCCCTTGATACAGCCCTGTGGTGTTCTGTGGGGGCTGCCAGGGGGAGCAGAAGGGGATAACAACCCCAATTGACCCAGAAGAACTTCCACCGGGCTATGCCCTAGATAAAAGAGGCCACTCAACCTCATCCAGGTGGGTCAGAGTCGGGTGGAAGTGGACAGATCTCACCTGCAAGGTGCAGAGAAGGAGAAAAGAGAGAGAAACTGAGGAGAATTGTGTGTATTATATTATTGGAACCTTTCTGGAAGGTAACTGTGAAAATAAACCAGTTTTATTTGAATAGGACTTGTGTCTGTGAGGTTGTGTCTGGGGTTTGGGCTCTCTGGTGCCCCCTGGCGGATCACAATAAGTTTAAATATTTCACAGTCAATCCCTCGCTTCCAGGGCAAATTTGATTATAAAGACTTACACCAAGTATAGCTGTAGGGGCATTTAAAACTTTAAGAAAAAAAAAACCTCACAATTAAATGCTGTCTATTTTACATTGATTTATTTATTTATTGATTTATTTCATTAACACCATGACATATATTAACCTCATATGAGATTTGTTGTTTATTAAAGAGCAGGATCATTCACTCCTTGGTCACAATAGACACCTGCTGCCTAGACACATGGAACCCCCAGTTCTACAGTTAAGTAGCCTTATCATAGTGCCTTTAGTTTTTACTTTATACATTTTCTTCTAACTTCAATGACATTGTATACTGTATAATGAATATTATCAAGCAGTACACTTGATGCCTGCAAAAGCCTTCAGAAGAAAAGTTATAGTTGCTAAACCAAAAGGGAGCAAAGACATGCTGAGAAGTATTCCTTAAGACAGTGGAGAAATCGATAATACATACAATGAAGGCAAAAAATACATGGCTTTTTAGTCATGAGAAATCAATTTAATTTATTTTTAGTATTCAGCTTCTAGATGTTGTATATGTCCAATCTTCGCATTCTAAGCTGCAACCTGTAGTCCAGCAGGATAATATGACTGCCAAGAAAGCAGTGATGCTAATGCTCACTGCAAATGCAGTCAGTAGAGTCTCCTGAAGTCTTTTTAGACTTTTGTACTGTAGCTAGAAACCAGTGGAGGATTTTTGTTTTTTGTTCTGCAGAGTATTTTACAACCCCTTGATTTAAAGTCAATTAAAGTAATGCGTCACATTGGAAAGGCATGGTTCAAGCACAACAGCTTTCAGCATCAACCCTGGATGTGACACAAGTCCATCGCAAGAGCTAAAGACTGATGACAATATAAGTAACACTGTTGAATATTTAATATTAATGAAGAGATTCCCAACCTGCATTTTCTGCTTATGTATACATTTGTACAAATATAACCAAAATATTTCTGTTTATCAGGGGAATCACTCAGTAATAAATTTGGCACCTTTCACAGTTGCTACCATATCATCACTGGAAATTTTAGAAAAGAAATGAAAATAAAATACAAAGAAAAACTGAATAACAGATTAAAAAAGGGTATTTTTCAGTTTTTGTAAATTTAGCAGATTCTCATTCAAAATAAAATGTAAACATTAAAAAAGTCAAAATCTTTCAAATACTAGTGTTATTAAACTAATTATAGAATTTCCCATGGTATGAATTAATATGATTTTTTTTGGATTAGAAAATATTTTTAAAAATTTCACAAAATCACATAAAAACACACAATACTGTGTATATGGTAATATGGCAAAACAGTACCAGTGTTTTTTAATGCTCTTTTATCTTTGTTTATTTATTATTAAAAAAAATATGTACATACCTTATCTTCAGGTACAGCATTTGGATCAAATCCACAAGCACTTGTTATATTTGGAAATATGTGTGACCATCCCTTTGCTGTACAGTTTTTGCTTATATTGCCTGCAAAGAAAATTGTATAATTTTATTAAATAGCTCACATGACTATGGATTTTATGCATCTTTGTATTTCTTACACTAAAAATAGAAATAAAATTTATTAATCCCAAATTATATATATATATATTTATACATATATAGTACAGTTATATATATATATATACTGTATATATATACAGTATATATAGTAGACCCCCGCAAATTCGCGGCCTCAGTCATTCACAGATTTTTCCTTAGAACCTAACTAATAATTGTTAGCAGAAACCGCAAATATCCTCCGCAATTTTTATGGCTTTTATCGTGGCAATACTGTACTGTAGAGAGAACAGGAAGCAACTGTAGAGAAAACGCAGTTTGGGATGGTGAAAGTAGCCAATAGAATTTGAAACTGCAACTCCCAGCAGTCCCTGCAGTGGATCTGATTGGTCTTCTGCTGAGGGTGCTGGGGCTGTTGAGGTCAAAGGATGTCAGCGCGGCTTGTGTTTTCCATTTACTTAAAAAGCCTGAACAGCACCTGTCCTTTCTGGCTGATTATTTTGTTTCTCTCTCCTCCCCCAGACATCCTCTGCTCCTGTTGGGGGTTGTGCTCCCCTATGATGTTTGTCTATTCTTTAATCGATAATGTGTGTGTGTGTGTGTCTCTCTCTCTCGCGAGAGAGATACCATATTGTTTTTGTTGACCCTCTTCTCCACTTACAGAGCTAGTTTACTGTTTTTCTTTGAAATAAATACTCAAAAACATTTAACCTACTGATGCCTCAATTAACACTAGAATTACCAGAGTCTACGAAAAAACTTGTAGATCCGGCCCACCTTAAAACTGTTCTCACCTCTCTTTTGTCTTCTAAATGTGTCGATTAAGACGAGCAGCAAAAAGCCCGCTATTCCATCCCCCACCATCGCAAAACGTTCACTAAGTTTTCCCAGCTCATGCCTTGTTTGATTATCTGGGAGTGACTGAACTGGAGTTTTAGAGTGGAAATAATAGATCGTTATTTGGAACACATGCAGTTCATGTGTGTTCCGTTTCTACAGTAATCTGTGTAAACACATTGTTAAAACAGAAACTTTTTCATATTTTAGTAATAAATGTTACAAAATGTAGGCATAAACTATAGAATGTGTGAAGCCTGACGGCCAAACATCAAATAAACACTTTCACAAAAGGTTCAAGGCTGTAACAACACCGTCCGTGGTGTAATGCTGAGATTTGCTGACTTGGAGCACAGCAACCCTGCTGTGCTATAGAGACGCGAGTTCGATTCCCAGCTATGGAGAAAGTGTGGACTTCATGCTTTTTACTTAGAGTCAGAACAGGAGCTTGTTCAGCTTATTCAGCTTCTGATCTGACTCAAACAGCGCCAGTATAACTTCACACCCAACCTGACGCTGTTCGTTTTCAAATAATATTGCATTACTTTGACGATGTTTTCTGATTGGTACTATTCGCGTCATAAAATGATTTCTTCAAAACGTCACATGTATTTGTCTCTTTCTTTTTTAAAATGTGCGTTGTAGCACACAGAAACTGGCCACCTGCATGTTCTTGCGCACACTGAATAAGACAGCGCTATATGCAATCATCAGATTCAAATGTTAACAGCTAACAGTTATATAGCACGGAATGGAAATCAGCAGTTCTTAGCATTGCATCACGCAAGCTGTCATATCAACCGCCTACTGTAACTTGCTTTCTTTTTTCTTCGGTTATAGTCTTGAATAAAAGTGCACTTGTTTTGTTATACTTTTACATCAACATATGTTCCTGTGTTTGAGCTACATGGGCATGCTCAAAAAATACACGTGTAATGCCACGAAAAGTGCATGCAGACACTTCAGTTCACAATCATTGGTACGACAATGCAGTCACAAGTACACTGCAGAGCTATAGCGCGTCTTTATGTGAAAACAGCAGTGTCAGATGGGGAGTGTCTGATGATTTCATATAGCGCTGAAGTTACTACTCTTTACTATGCTTTCCTCTGCATGTCCTGGAGTACAAAAGAAACAGCATACAGCAACATGTAGGGACTGGCAAGATTGTGGGGAAAAAAACACGTGGTCCTATGTATCGTGATACACTGCAGAGCTATAGCGCGTCTTTATGTGAAAACAGCACTGTCAGGTGGGGGGTGGGGTGGTAGTAGGGAAGGATCCTGAACGCGACAGAGAATGAAAAGTGAATTAAAAAAAAAAAAACAAAGCTAACCTTTGCAAATATCATAAATTACACCGGCTGTTACAGACTGAAATCAAATGTATCTTTTTATTCTAAAACAGTAAAAATAAGAACACTTCACAAAAGGGAGTCATGCAGGATTGAACTCGTGACCTTCTGATTTCCAGTCAGCAACTGATACTGTTGCGCCACTCATAGTAAATGAGTGTCAATGTCGCACACTAAGGCGGCTTTTTTTGGCGGCGGCTTTTTTTTTTTTGTAACTTTTGTGAAAGTGTCTCTTTGATATTTGGACTTCAGGCTTCATACATTATATAGTTTATGTCTACATTTTGCCATTTGTTACTAGAATATAAAAACGTTTCTGTTTTAAAAATGTGTTTACACAGATTACTGTAGAAATGCAACACACATGAAATGTGTGTGTTCCAAATAATGATTTATTATTTCCACTCTAAAACTCCACTTCACTCCCAGATAATCAATCAAGACATGAGCTGGGAGAAGTTCGTGTACGTTCTAAGTCGGTGGGGGGATGGAATAGCCGACTGCTTGCAGCATGTCTTTATCAGTACATTTAGATGACAAAAGACGCTGGTGGAGAGGTGAGAACGGTTTTAAGAAGCGATTTAAGGTGGGCCGGATCTACGAGTTTTTTCGTAGGCTCTGGTAATTCTAGTGTTAATGTATGGTAATTTTATTGGTATTTATTTTGATTATTGAAACTTACCAGTAGCTGCTGCATTTCCCACCCTAGGCTTATACTCGAGTCAGTAAGTTTTTCCAGTTTTGTAGGTAAAATTAGGTACCTCGGCTTATATTCGGGTCGGCTTATACTCAAGTATATACGGTAATGTATATATGGTATGCTACATTTTTGAAGCATTAATGTACATCCATACAATATATTTTATTGAAGAATGCAGAAGAGAGCATATTTAATTTGGAACATAAAAGGAGTAGAGCTGTGGGCCAAAGGTCTCAGAGTCCCTGGAGGACTAGTCACTTTTCATTTTTGAAATTGGCCCCCGTAATTGAGAGAGAGTGACAGAAAGAGTATCAGCTCGCTTCACTGTATCCACACCATATCAAAGCGAGCTTCATTTGAGAGTAGTATGTTCAGTTCAGCAACCCTCCAGACATCACTTTTTATTACTTATGGCTGTGTACCAAATAGGGAGGCTGGTGTTTCCACAGTTCTGAACCTGACCCTGAATATATGTTTACCTTAATATGTTTTGTATATAATTATAAATATTTGTACGGTTTCTTTTGGAAAGATAAAAAGATAAAATGGTAATTGTAAGGCAGTGATGTTTGCTGTGCACTGTTCTGTTTAGTGGTTGCTGTTTTGGATTGTGTACTATGGTGAGAAAACTGAACTTGTTTTACCTGGCAGACTCTTAAAAAAGCAAGACAATTACAGAATGGTTAAAGCAACACCAATATTCAAAGGACAGCACCAATGGACAATAATAAGCAATTAATAGAATCTTTGTATTATTGTTAATTTCTTCTACTCCCAATGAAATCCTGGTGTTTTTCCTCTGCCTGTTTCTATAAACGCATTTTCAATGTGTGTGACAGAGAATGACATGTATGGTTTATTGGAAAATGTAGTTTATTGTGGAGGAGACTTGAGAAAGCAGGCTAGTGCTGTCTGTGGAATTTAAACACCATATACTGTACAACAGACAACATGCTTATGTCAGTGTTGAATGTGTACGTTACCCTATGCCAAGCAGAAACTGTGAATGAAAAACATAGTTTGTTCCAAAAGATTGTTACATCAGTCAGTGTGGCAAGAATAAAGCTTGTAAACAAACATGTCAGCGTGTGCCTTGCAGAGTGTGCAATGTCTCAACACAGTAGGCCACATTTCATTGATCTGCAGCTGATGCCGGTGTTTATAACTTGACACCTTGAGACAATACAGTAGCTTACATTTACACTATATTTTAAAAATAGGTTAAAAAGATTGTTCCATTTTTTTACATGAATTTTTAGGTTAGAAAGATAAATCATACTTCTCCCACTGCATGTTTCCTTCCAGTTGACTCTTTCAAAACGAACCAACTAAACAGACCTCTTACTTAAGATAGCTGTGAAGTGAATATTTGTAAAAAAAATTGACTCCTTAAAGTTGTGTAGGAATTAAGAAAAAGTACCAGATTTTAGTATCAAATTTAAAAATAGTCTAAATACAGTAATCCCTCCTCCATCGCGGGGGTTGCATTCCAGAGCCACCCGCGAAATAAGAAAATCCGCGAAGTAGAAACCATATGTTTATATGGTTATTTTTATATTGTCATGCTTGGGTCACAGATTTGCACAGAAACACAGGAGGTTGTAGAGAGACAGGAACGTTATTCAAACACTGCAAATAAACATTTGTCTCTTTTTCAAAAGTTTAAACTGTGCTCCATGACAAGACAGAGATGACAGTTCTGTCTCACAATTAAAAGAATGCAAACATATATTCCTCTTCAAAGGAAACAGAGAGGAAAGCAAACAAATCAATAGGGCTGTTTGGCTTTTAAGTATGCGAAGCACCGCCGGTACAAAGCTGTTGAAGGCGGCAGCTCACACCCCCTCCGTCAGGAGCAGGGAGAGAGAGAGAGAGAGAGAGACAGAGAAAAACAAAGTCAAAAATCAATACGTGCCCTTTGAGCTTTTAAGTATGCGAAGCACCGTGCAGCATGTCGCTTCACTAAGCAGCTGCACACAGAAGGTAGCAACGTGAAGATAATCTTTCAGCATTTTTAGACGAGCGTCCCGTATCGTCTAGGTGTGCGAACAGCCCCCCTGCTCACACCCCCTACGTCAGGATCAGAGAAAGTCAGCGCAAGAGAGAGAGAGAGAAAGTAAGTTGGGTAGCTTCTCGGCCATCTGCCAATAGTGTCCCTTGTATGAAATCAACTGGGCAAACCAACTGAGGAAGCATGTACCAGAAATTAAAAGACCCATTGTCCTCAGAAATCCGCGAACCAGCAAAAAATCCGCGATATATATTTAAATATGCTTACATATAAAATCCGCGATAGAGTGAAGCCGCAAAAGGCGAAGCGCGATATAGCGAGGGATCACTGTAGTTACATAAAACAATCACAGATGCAGAACACAAAACTGTGAAATATATGGGAACCATTTCCTTAAAATAGCCTATTTAACACTGAACTACGTTAAAACGAATATCCACACAAATGGATAAAAAAATCTTTGAACACAAAATAAAATACTAAGCACCTATATTTTACAAAATATGCCAGATGCATATTTGTGAAAATCCAATCTTAATAAAAATGTGCTCATTGTGTACAGAGCCTGGCAAAAGTCTTTCCTTTCTTATTCAGCAGCTGACTTGAATTTGGTGCTACCTGCTTGTGTTGCAACAAACTGTGTTAAGGCCTCAAATATAAAAAACACGCTGTCAGTTCAAGCAAATATCAAATAGTCATATCAGGTAGTAAACACTCTTATCAACGTCTCTAAGGTTTACCACTGTCACACACATACGCATGGGAGGCAGCTAAAGGGCTTGAGTAAGGGCAGTTCTGAGACATGCCGGGATGTGGCAAAGTGCACTGACTCTTTTTCTCCCTTTCCTGTAGACCATTCCACCTGACTCTCTTGACGTCACTTCCGGGACCGAGCCTATGGAAGGAAACCTTGCCGGCTCCGGCCCCTGTGATATCACGTCCGGGCTCGAACCAATGGCTGAAGAACATGAGCCCGATCCCTATGATCTCACTTCCTGTCTTCCCCTTTAAAAGCCTGCACCTTTTCCCTATTCCCTCAGTTCTGTTTGGACTCGGTTTTGTGCACATCAGTGCTGTGTTATTTTGAGAAAGCAACTTTGCAGCCAGGAAACCAAATTATACAGGTGGCTTCCCCAAACCTTTATATGACTCTGTCTCAAGTTTGTGACACCACATATTACTTGAAATGTATTAATTACTTGCTGTGGTACCTATCTAAGTGGGCTGAAATCTAAGCAATTAAAGTAGATGTCATATTTTTTACTTGATACATGGGTTGTAGTACGCACCGGATCCCTTTCCCTCGCAGTGGCCTTTTACTCTTTGGACGGAGTACAGTAATCCCTCGCTATATCGCGCTTCGCCTTTCGCGGCTTCACTCCATCGCGGATTTTATATGTAAGCATATTTAAATATATATCGCGGATTTTTCACTGCTTCGCGGGTTTCTGCAGACAATGGGTCTTTTATTTTCTGGTACATGCTTCCTCAGTTGGTTTGCCCAGTTGATTTCATACAAGGGACGCTATTGGCAGATGGCTGAGAAGCTACCCAACTTAATTTTCTTTCTCTCTCTCTTGCGCTTTCTCTGATCCTGACGTAGGTGGATTGAGCAGGGGGGCTGTACGCACACCTAGACGATACGGACGCTCGTCTAAAAATGCTGAAAGATTATCTTCATGTTACTATCTTTTGTGCAGCTGCTTAGTGAAGCGACATGCTGCACAGTGCTTCGCATACTTAAAAGCTCAAAGGGCACGTATTGATTTGTGCTTGAAAAACAAACTCTGTCTCTCTCTCTCTCCCTGCTCCTGACAGAGGGGGTGTGAGCTGCCGCCTTCAACAGCTTTGTGCCGCGGTGCTTCGCATACTTAAGCCAAACAGCCCTATTGATTTGTTTGCTTTTGTCTCTGTCTATCTCTCTGACATGATCTGCTCCTGACACACTCCTTTGAAGACGAAGATATGTTTGCATTCTTTTAATTGTGAGATAGAACTGTCATCTCTGTCTTGTCATGGAGCACAGTTTAAACTTTTGAAAAAGAGACAAATGTTAGTTTGCAGTGTTTGAATAACGTTCCTGTCTCTCTACAACCTCCTGTGTTTCTGCGCAAATCTGTGACCCAAGCATGACAATATAAAAATAACCATATAAACATATGGTTTCTACTTCACGGATTTTCTTATTTCGCGGGTGGCTCTGGAACGCAACCCCCGCGATGGAGGAGGGATTACTGTAGCCCATTTTTGCTGCTTCCCCTCAGAGTTGCCCGTTGAACTGACCAAATTTTATAGTCAAAGTGTTTTGCTGGGAAAATGTGGCAGTGGTTGCTATCACATTGGCCTTGTTTAGCACCTCTAGCCTAGTCATGTCAGAGCTTTGGTTTTCGATTTATCGTTATTTTCACTCATCCATTACCCACCACATAAATTTATCAGTCATTAGCATTACAACTATTAACCTCATTCATGTTGGCCAAGAGGGTGCAAGAAGTTACCTAACACACTGCTGTTGTCAGCATACATTGTTGGCCGCATTTTGAATTTCTAGGAAAATATTCGGCAAACAAGGTCATCAGCGAACACTGCATATTCATTATGAAAAATGCTTTTGTGAGATTTGACAATTAACACTAGTCATGGTTTATCCAGGTTTTATCCATGGTTCAAATATGATTTATTTTTGTATTTTTTATATTATTTTGTATTTTATTTCAACTATTTTATTTCTTTTCACTCTTTAAGCATATTGAATACTATGTTGTGTATTAATTATTTTATAATTCTGTATTATGCTAGTATTGTAGTTGTCTTTGTTTTCTGCCTTGACCCTTGTATGTGGAGCCCCAGGAGGCTGGGCCACCTAATGCTGCTGCTGCGGAAGCTGCCAATAACATTCCTTCTTCAGCATTGTGATTGCTCCTATCATTCAGTTTGTGCTTTTCTTTTGGATTTTGATTGCCTGGTTTTGACTGACTTTCTTTTAGGCAAGCCTATTTTTCTTTTGCTTCTGTTTTAATATATATTTTTATTTTTTAATCCTCTTTAATAAATAAAGTAAGAAAATGTAAGAATGTAAAGAAACGTTGTCTTGATTCTGGACCACAGTTTTTTCTTAGTGTTCCTTTTTCCTTTTTTTGGACAGTTTGCTTTTTAAAGTCTTTGCACTAACATTTGTCTTGTGCAGTTTGTAAGCTTGCCCATTTGGGGTTATGCTGCTTTAATCGGTGACTCTTTTGATGTAAACCTGTGGTGAAAGCAACTATGGCTTTTGTGTGTTTCTGAGGCCTGCACCTTTTTGAACTTATCTTCTCAGTGAGTGGAAATTCTGCAAACAGAAACAAAATGCTATTCATGGTAAACTCAGGATGCATTAGCAAAATATCTATGTGTTATCTTAAGCTGTGATCTGTTCTTTATTAATAATATTAGTCATCTAAATAATGCTGTTTCCACCTAGAAAATATGGGTTGATTAAGTTAGTTTCAGACCACATAGAACAGAGAAAAGTTAATTTGTGTATTCATTTCAAACAGAGTTTAGTTTAAAGTTTTACTCATAGACTGCTTAAATTTTCTTGTCAGTTGTACAGATCATTATTAAGACTGGGAATTATGGCCATTAAACTCCTCTTTTTAAATTTACATGCAAGTAAGCCAATTTCACAATTTTACATTCTTACAATTAAAACCTATAGTGACTTGGGCCCCACTTACCTAACAGTGATAATTAATATCTATGCTTCAGAAACCTACCTTGTGATCACAATTTCAGGCCTTCGGTGCTAAAAATGTAAAGAAAATTATTGCAGAAAGTGGATCTTTTAGCTACAGGGTGTCCAAAATTTGAAACCATAACTGTGTTGATGCAACATACGCCTCGGTGTAAAGTTTTGATTTGTTCTCAGAGTGAAAAAAAGAACTGCAATCCCTGAATAGCTAACTAATTTATGAAAACAAATTTATTTAAAAAAATAAGTGAAAGTCTTAATAAAAGCAAACTTCACAAAAAAAGGCATCATCAAGTATTCATTGAAAGGAAAAAAAGTAAATCTCTTAAACAAAATACTAGCTAAAGGTCAAATAGCAATAATTAAAATAGTGTTATTCTCATTCTTCCAAAAGGGCAAATGTAGATAAGACAAAGGATCAAAGCTAGGAATCAAACTCCCATGTAACAAAGCCCAATGCACAAGCTGTTAGCCAAATCAAAAAGAACAAAATAAAAAGATTTTATCTACAAACTTGGATGCTGAGTTCTACTTATCTTAAGAAGCATCACAATGATGACCTCATGTGACACAACTTCTTGATGTGTGTCCTCAACAATAGACACCAGTGCTATAGTAACAAATATATTAATTGGCAGTGCCCACAAAAAAAAACAAGATGGCATTGTGATAAGTCCAAAATATGATGGTAACATAAAATTAAAATTCTCAAGTTAAAACAAGAGTAAAAAATGAAAGTGAAGCTAAGTTCTACAGGTTTCAAAGCCACAGAAGAAATTAAGTGCCATAGAATCTAGAACAATTTAAATGAAATGAGCTAATATAACAATTCTCAGTACTTCAGTTTTAGATCAGTTGCCCCAAGCTTTATGTTTAACTACAGCTAAAAAATATAAAACCTCAGTGAAGGAAGCTAAAAACACACATGGCTGGAATTTAATTCCCCACAGTTAAATGGGGATAGCAAATGCCATAAATAGGGGCTTACGTGGCAGCCCACCTTCAGTATTAGGAGGACTTCCCCCTTAGGCTCAACAAAAAGAGGAGGGACTAAAACAGAACAGTTACAAAACAAGATGAAGATCATTGCAAAACTATTACTAAATAAGGAAGTAATCAATAAAAATAAATAGAAAAGAAATGGATACAGACAATTTAATTTATGAAAAAATAAAATAATTACAAAATAAGTACAAAAGCATAAAAATAAAAACTACAGCCAGGGACAGATGCCAATTCAGAACCCGATGCCAGACAGATCAAGCATAGCACAGCACATTCCTATATTTGTCCATATTGGATTTGTGGAAATCACTCTGACAGTCTACTGATTCTCTGTCTATTATTTTGACCTGCTTTTGGCCATGAAACAAAACATAAGAATGGGTGAATGATTTTGGCATCAGCAACAACTGACTTCCATATGATTGTTGTAATGTTAGCATGTACAGTACCATCATGAACAATGGTGTGCATCCCCTCTGTGACACACTAGCACTGAGTACTTTTACTACTCGGCTCCAATACGACAACACACATTTATAGTGCCTTACTGTGACTGCTCTCTTATCATTAGCCAAGGCAGAGGTTTTCTTCTTTTTCTGTTATTGTTTACGTATATTTGAGGGGGTTGTTGTTTTTGGTTAGTTGCATTTCTTGAGCTTCTCTAAAAAGCTAAATATCCTCTTGGGATTAAAAAAGACTATCTATCGATTACATGAAGTCTGTAGCCAGGCAGGAATGTTTAGCTATGTCAACCAGATTTTGACTTTCTTCATTCTAGTCTTCCTAGCATTCATTCCATCTTGTAAAATGCAATCAAGCACACAGCAATCATCTAAAACATAATGCTTCATTAGTCATGATTGTTCTACTTGCAAATGCTTTGAAACGCGAAAAGAGTAGACTTTTTTTCAAATATACCTGGTTTGCTGAAAAAGTTGCCAAACATTTTTGGGCAAGGGACAGTAACTGTTTCTCCAATAACAGCTGGTTTCCAGCAGGTAAGGTTATCCCACTTTCCCTCGCACCCTGGAATTAAAACATAAAAGTAAAGATTACTATAGAAAAAGCAAAGCACCATTTTCATAACAATACATTGAGTGACCTTGAATATTTAGGAATATATTAGCCTTATGCAGTGAACAGGTACCCTATTTGAAGTTGGTTTCCTGACTTGCACCAGGTGCTTGTGTTGGCTATGGCCCTGGCAACCTTGAATTGAATTAAGTGTATCTGAGAAGATTTGTGTATGTAAATGAATATGTATAGTGTATAGTTATTGCTCTTGTGATGTTAATATAACTGTAATATTTATTCAATCATTCATTTTTTTTTACCAAGCCTACTCAATCCAATTCTCATTTGTCAGTTTTAACCTATCCTAGCAGCACTAGCAGGACTACCCAGCCCTGAAGAGGGCACCAGGCCATCACACAGCATGTTGGCACACACACCATGGACCAAATGAGTTATCAATGACCATAGTGTGCATGTATTGTCAAGTGGGAGGATAAGTCGAGTATCCAAAGGGAAAACCAAGCCAGACACAGGTAGATATGCAAACTCCCAACAGGCAGTTCCCAACCCAGAATTCAAATGCAGCATTATGTGTGTATTTATTATTTATATTATAATAAATAATATGATTAATATAATTATTCATTATTAATATAAATTAATATACTTATAATTATTAATATATTATTCTATTATTTATATTATATTAAGAACAAAATGCAATAACAAAAAAAACTTAGCAAATACAATAATCCATTCTAAAGAAATCCATGAAACACAACATTCAATCCCATCTCATATGACAACAGAATGAAGCTATTCTTCATATAAAATAAAACAGCATGCTTACGTTACAATTACACTCATGAATTATTGTCAAATTCTGAAAAAAATTCTGAAGAAATCTGCATAAGAACAACTGTATTTTTTCCAATTTGAGAAAATACTGAACATTACTTTTCCAGTCAGCTATAAAAGGTGCAATAGGAGTCATCAGTTGAGGAAAACAATTATTTGAATGTCGTAGCGGATGGCCGGGGGTTATGCCCGGCTGGGATGCCTAGAAGGACCAGGAGAGGGACTATACCTCCCCTGGACCACGAGAGGGCAGCCGCCCTGGTCTGTATGGGGGCCACGGGAACCGAGCATAGAAGCGCAACCCTATTGGGGCCCGTGGCCACCACGGGGGGCGCCCAGAGGATTGTAGAGCCCTGGATGTCAGCACTTCCGCCACACCCGGAAGTGCTGCCGGAAGGAATTCCAGGGACACCCGGAGTGTTTCCAGGTGCTCATGCGGCACTTCCGCCACACCAGGAAGTGCTGCCAGAAGACCATCACAGAGCACCTAGAGCACATCCAGGTGGCTATAAAAGTGACCACCTCCCTTGAGTAGACAAGCTGGAGTCGTGTGGAAGAAGACAGCTTGGGAGGAGAGGAGCAAAGGCGGCAGAAGGAGAAGTCCAGACGGGAGAGACGGACTTGTTAAGGGTGTTTGGTGCATGGGCACTGTGTTGTGTGCAGGAACTGTAAATAAACGTGTGTGTTTTTCAAGACATTCTGTGTCTGCCTGTTTGCGTCTGGGCTGAACTATCACAATGTACAGTATAATATTCTATATCATCAGGTATTAAATATTGCTGATACATCAGTAGGAATGGTTTTAAACAGAAGGCTATCCAAGAGATAGACAAACTTCTTTGCCCAAAATAGTCTAAACATAGAACTTTCTCAAAATATGTGGCCTAGTGGTGAAAGACCTCACAGGTTAGAACTGCCCCAGGTACATTATGGACAATTTTAGACAAAATATATATTAATATTGAATTATTTTAAATGAATGATGGCCTGCTTTGGTGCATTATGAACTAGAATGTATTTTTTGAATGCTTGCTTTACTTTCTTTTCCTGAGATTTTTATCAAGATATCACTTTGTTGACATACTCTGAAGGTGCTGTCTGCATCTTCATCCACACTAGTCAGTGTAACCTCAGGAATAGATATTGGTAACATGTGAAGTACGGGTTATTAAACCAGCGAATTTCCTTAAAGAGTGAAAATCAAAATTGTTGGGGTCCCTGAAAATAAATTTAAAAATCATGTTATGATGTTATGCATCCCTCAGTGCTATTTACTAGGTTTGTGACATGTAGAGATGTATAAATGGAAGTATTCTAACTGGTGAGGAAGGAGGAAGACCGCATCCGTTAAATCTGGAGAATTTGAAGAAAAGGATAAATTGGATCTCCAAGCAGGCGTTAGAGCTATCTCATAAGGGGCATCATTTTAGTGATGAGAATGACATTGATTGCTAATACTGTGATGCCAACAGAGTCAGGAACAGCATGAGGGTAATTACATCCTTTTCCCAGTTCATATTTCTTGTTTTGAAAGTATTTCCTTTGCCTGTAAAAATGGGAAAGTCAACTCATTGGTCCCGTTAGGCTCCAAGAGCGCAATGTTGCAGTTTACTATTTTTCAAAAAATAAGCCTGTAAATGCAATTCTCCCAAGAGGACTTCAATTCCCAGCAATCAACAGGAATGTGCAGGAGCTGACAAAAGGAATCTTGGATAGGCACATGCTTTAAAAAGAGTCAGAATTCATGGGAAAGAAAGGGTACGCATGCGTTACAAAAGTAGCTGCTTTGTGTGATGCTGGTCAGAATTACAAGGTAGTGTGGTTTTTGGATTTACAGAGTGTGTATAACAATATGATGCTATCCTAAGTAAATGCATTTTCTGTAGCTAACTTATTGTATATTCAACATTGTTCAGACAATGCTGGATCACTGATGGAACACCTGATTTTTATAGGATAATTTGCACACTATATATAGTGGAAGGATGAAGCAAGTTGGATAGGTTGCCTTAGACAAAATTTCTACTTTACATAAGACAGAAAATATGTGTCACTGGAATATTAAATTTGCGGTATAACAGTTTTAAATTACACAAGTACATAATCAATATAAAGATACAGAATCTAAAGTATCTAAGGAAAAGGTATGGTGGTGCACTGGTAGTGCTTCTTCCTTACAATAAGGAGGCTGGGGATCACATCTAGGGTGCCCCCTGCATGGAGTTTGCCTCCTATCCCCATGTCACTCTGAGGTTTTCTGCCACAGTCCAAATTCATGCAGGTTAGGTGATTTGTGTGCTTGTGTGTGAGTGTGTTTGCCCTGCGATAGACTAATGCCCCATCCATCCTTTGTTCTGCCTTGTGCCCTATGCTTGCTGGGATAGCCTCCAGCTGCACTGTGACCCTGCCCTGGAAAAGCAGGATTAAAAGATGAATGGATGGACACCTAAATGTCAGGATAACCAGTGATTTCCATACATTAAAAACTGAATGCAATAAAGAAGGTTGAAATAAGTGATTATCTTGCATCTACCTTAAAATGTGTCCTACATTCCGTATCTTTAATAAATGGTCAAACACTGGATTGTTGGTAAATGGACAGTGCCTGGAGCAGAGAGTAAAGCTAAAAGGATTTTGAGCAGAAATTCCTTTCCACTGCTAACCAAGCATGTTTTTATGGATTTCTGCCAATTTTCAATATCGTATTATATGAATATTTTCAATTTAGCAATAGAACTGATTAGGTAGTTCCATGCCACACTCAGCTTTAGATTTCTTTAGAATGTTGGCTGTTTTGAATTCTGGAAAGAATATGTTACAATTGAGGCTAACTTCTAAGTAAATGATTTATTGATAAATATTAGGATGCTCTGAAAAATATGTAGAAGCCATTGAAAGGATATTCATTTTTATGATATTAATTCTTCTGGCTAAAGTAAGAGAAGGGAGGACCATCTATATCTTCTTGTTTACTATCACATTACTGAAATTATATTTATGTGCTCTATATGTTCAGGACTGTTAGAATACAGGAACTTTTAACTTTATTAATCCCTTGGGGAAATTCAGAAATATGTATTATATATTATATATTTTGTGAACAGTTGGTGGCGCCACTGAACCCTCAAACCCCAGATATACAAGACCCAACACATCTCCAGGTTTAAATATAAATATTTTTAATCCACACAGTTCTATTCAGACAATAAACACAACCAAATATATACTTTTAATTATCATTACTTCTCTCTCTCCTTCCGTGAGTGTCACCCGCTGCCACCCAACTCTAACTCATTTAGGTGTGGCAGCAGGTTCCTTTTAAGCAGGACCCAGGAGTACTTCCTGTGGCACATCGTGACTTGTTGGAAGCACTTCCAGGTCATCTGGAAACCTGGGATGACTTCCCCCACCAGAGCCCTTTATGGTTGCCCAAGGATCCCTACAGGGCTGTACTTCCAGACTCCAATTCCCAAGCAGCCCTGTGGGTATCCAACTGGGAACACTGGCGAGGAATACTGCCACCTGTTGATTTGGGGGATGAACTGCTGCCAGCTTTCAGCTCTGCTCAGTCCATTAGTCCTTTCGGAAACAAAAAAAGCACAAAAGCACATCCATTTTTTAATCTGTTTAATCAAATTCAGACTGAGGTTTGTCCTAGCATCTTCAGGCACAAGGCAGGAACTAACCATGGAAAAGGCAGGAGTCTATCATTGGGTACCATCACACACACACACACACACACACAGCCACACTCATTCATTTTTAGAGTTACCAAATACCCTTACTTACTTGTTTTGTTACACTAGAGAAAAACGCAAGACCCTGGACAAAAACCCATGGAGACAGGCAGTCACCAAGCTAGAAGTTGAACAGATCACAGCACAGCTGTACAACAGCTACACTGACTGCATGCCCCTTTTCCATTTTAAATAGTTTACAGCTATCTGTTCATTCTTCAATTCATTCATTCGCTGAGCCTCATTTGTTCATTGCAAGGTCATGAAAAGGCACTTAACATACTACTGTAGTATTATTTATTAACTTTTTGTTCACCTGGTTTTACCAGGAGTACTCTTATCTAAGATGTTCATCTGTGAAACCCACAAGACCATGAAGTGTAACTTGTATAATATTTTCTTGGGTTTATTTAAAAAAAATAACAAAATATGAATTTCACACCCACCCCAAAACTCCTTTTTGAATAACACAGCAAAATTCACCTCCCAAGCATTTCCTTAACCTCCAACTGACCTAATACATCCTTGCGGCTGTCACAGGATGCTGGACATGACACATTTCCAACTTGAAGCAATGCACGCAGAGTTCTAACGTGATGATGTGTGATACAGACATAATAAATCATAAGGCGTACTTTTTGGTCGACATATATACTATTCAGCAATAACTAAGAGAGATTCAAAATATTTACCAGAGTTTGGTGTTGTACTGGTGTTGGCTATAGTAATGACTTTTACAATAAGGAAGTGATTTAGGACAGCTGTGAACTTAAAGATGAGAAGAATAAGCTGCCATTTCCTGCCTGTTTGTGGTTTGCTAAGTAGGAAGCATCTCTGTAGTTAGTAACTGCTTTACCGAGCTAGTTTCAGTCTGATAATGCAGTTACTTTTCAAAAGATAACCAAAACACTTCCATAAAGGATTACATTTTTAGGTGTATTTAAGTGCATTTTTAATATGCTGCAAAATCATATAAGATTAGTTATAATGAACATTTTAAAAACTTGGCAAAAATCCATACATCTGTTATGAAACTCACTTAACTAAGTAAGCATTCATTCCTTTATATATTTATTCTCTGTACACATCCTTTTTTCTATCCATCTATTATTAAACTCACTTAATCATGTCAATGGTGAAAGTGGGCCAAGCAGTACTAGGAGCAAGGTAGAAACCCCCAATGGACAGGCTGCTGGCCAACTGCAGGGCTTACTGGTACTCATAACATAACCTGCATGTCTTTGTGTTGTGGAAGAAAGCAGAGAGAATGTGAAAACACTGCACAGCACAAAGAGTGCCTGAGGAGGGATGTGAACTCTGAAAGCTCCAAATGTGAGTTAGCTCTGCTAGCCATGGCATCATTGTAAAGGACTTATTGTACTTAAGAATTTTTGTTTATTTTTCTTAAGGATAAAATACATTGCAAATTAATCTAATTTTATGTTTTATTTTTTATCTGTGTATAATAAGTAAGAGATATAAAAGAAAAATGTCAAGAGCACAGTAGCATGGTGTTATGTGCACTGTACACCAGCAAGATAAAAAGACCTCAGCACTAAAAGAAATGTATATCATACCGAGTTATCAAATGAGTTTCCCATTTGATTAATCCACACAAAATGACTACAGTTCTGCAGGGACCAGTATCTTTCATTTTATTGTATTACAAAAATCCCTCATGCCATTCTGGAAAGCTAAAAGCATGCCCACTTTCAGAGAGCCTTGAATGGTAATATGTTCAGATAGCAAGGTAGCAAGTGGCTCTCCAAAAATGTGTAATTAGTTCTCACTTTGGAGTTGCACCTATTAGGCTCTTAGACTCTCAAGGAAGCAAGTCTTGCTTATTCATTACCACTCCGCACTGGCCATGTGTTTTGATCCCAGTGTCACTAAGTAGAAGCTCCCACCACTCATGGTAAGAAAGTCTTTATAAATCTGTAAGCTTTATTGTGTAAAACACATTAGGAAATTCAACAAAATGTGACATATTATGACACTATCTATCTATCTATCTATCTATCTATCTATCTATCTATCTATCTATCTATCTATCTATCTATCTATCTATCTATCTATCTATTTTTTCTATCTATCTATCTATCTATCTATCTATCTATCTATCTATCTATCTATCTATCTATCTATCTATCTATCTATCTATCTATCTATTGTCACAAACTCGCACAAGAGCCATAGCAAGGTTTGGGGCATCCACCCGTATATTGTTTTCCTGTCTGCTAAATTGCAAAACAAATTATAGCACTGATATGCACAAACCACAGTCCAAAACAGAACTGAGGGAATAGGGTAAAGGTGGAGGCTTTTAAAGGTCAGTATAGGAAGTGACGTCAAAGGAGCCGGGACCGGAAGAGTCTTCAACCATAGGTACAGGCCCGGACATGATCTCCAGAAAGGTCTTTATCTATAGGTTCAGACCTGGAAGTGATGTCAACAGGGCCAGGTGGAATTTCCTGTGCACTCTGCCACATCATGGTCTGGTTCGGAATTGCCCTGATTCAAGCCCTTTAGCTGCCTCACATGCACACGTGTGTGACACTATCTATCTATCTATCTATCTATCTATCTATCTATCTATCTATCTATCTATCTATCTATCTATCTATCTATCTATCTATCTATCTATCTATCTATCTTGCTTGATTTTTCTTAAGAGTGACAAAAAGAAGCAGAAAAATCACGCTGCTTAATGTATAAATGTTAATAACATTATTTTTTATTTTATTTAAAAATTACTGGAAGTGTTATTAAACTAGTACAAATATCACTCTGTATAGTATTTTAAAATCAGTAATGAAAAACAGTGGGAAACTCTGTATAATAAAAATCTTTCCAATTAAAAAGCTTCCATTTTATGACAACTACACAGAGCAGATGGCGAGATTAAGAGCTTTTATTAGTAAGGAAACCAGAACACCTGTGTTTACAGCCCCCTTGTTAATTTTTACCTTAAATCCAAATTTTTACAGAAGAGGCTTCACATTTCTCAGTTATAGTTTTTATTTACAGAAAGTTTAAAAGCTGTTTCCCATTTTATCATATTTACACTCTTGGTGTTTTATAGTCCTTTCTGTTTACCATATTCCAGTGGCTAAACTCCACAGACCTAAATAGTTTGAATGATTCTGAAACATATTAATCATTTTGTCAATCATAACATAATAGTGCGCTTTTTGACTAACAGCTGAAAGACTTAACAAGCCTGACTTTAAAAGCAACACATTGTAGGTAAAAAATAAAATCTCCTCTGCCAGAACTGAACAAGATGTTACGTCATTGTTTAACAGGCACCTTAGGAATTAAACAAACAAGCTGTGAAATGAGCTCAATATTCATGCTTGTTATTGACTATACTTCCCAGCAAAGAACAAAATGTTTGAGGCCAGTGGCACAGTGAGCCTGCAGCTGCATTGATAGTTTACATCCCGTCAACCTGATAAATTTGAACGCTCTGTGTACTAACACTGTATCATTGTCACTAACACAGCCATTAAAGTCTTGGCAACTGATAAGGAAGCTGGCAGTTTAGCAGTGAGGTGCAAATAACAAGAAAAGAGCCAATCAGCACTACTGCCTCTCAGGTCTCTCATATCTCGCAAAGTCATTGTCAAGGGTTCTCGACTCAAAACACTTGGAGAACCACTGCTCTAGTAGGAGCAAAGCCATTTACAGTTAAAGTTGTCTAACAAAGGTGCCCACTGACATTCTGGAAAATGTGTATCACTTGGCTATTGTGCATACAGCAGGATTTCTCCAAGACGACATGTAGACTTAAAGTGAACAAAGGGAAGTCTCGCCAGGTGTGCTCAACATGTTACAAGTATGAGCCTCAGCAAGACTAAAATGTGTAGAAGATAAATTGAGGAGAATGTACATTGAATGTACACTGAGTAGCTTTTGCCTGCTGTCCTTGGTCTGCAACTTTTTTACTATGGAGTTTCATTTTACTTGAGAAACCTTGCACTCCACTGTTTCATGTAATGCATTATCCCATATTTTGTTAAAATGTCCTGTTAATAATTGATTGTAGCTTACTATGAGCTTGATAGTATGATGCGCTGCTGGATATATACAGTAATTGATTCATTAGAGATTTGTTTACCATGGCACGGAAAAGAGGCAACATGTTGCATGTTGGTCGGATACACAAGTAAGAATTTCACGGTACTCTGAACAATCAACAACACTACTACCATTACTACTAATGCTACATGCTAAACAGAACACATCTCTCCTACTTCTGATCCACAGTTTCCAACACAAGGCTGCGAGAAGTAGCAGTGTTGAAGTGGGCACAAGTCACTAAACAATTCTGAGTAATAATCCTGTGTATTACTGAGCCAACACATAGGCACACATGCACTGACACATATTTAGGGCACTTTAGCACCACTTATAATACAGACTGCATGGGTCTGGAGTTTGGAAATCCCTGAAGTTGATTGAACACAAGCAGAATACACACACTTCAAATGCAAGTCATCTCATCTGAGAATCATAGGGCTGTATGACTGATAAAAACAGCTTTGCCACTTTGTAGCAAGTGATTAGCCTTTCCAAAGTTGTTTGAAAGTTGTTGTGTTTACCTCTGATGAGATCAGTCACTATTATTTAGTTTTATTTATCTATTTAAGTGGTCTGTTATGGAGGGGCAGAGATTAGTTAGCCTTGCTATGTATTTTAATGTGGCTATTATTCAAACTAATTAGGTCATCTGAGAGCTTTAGACACATTTTTTGCCTTTACTTAATCTGAATTGCTTCTGCTCCATTTAAAGTTGCTTTTGTTACAATTTAAACTTCCCTGTCCATCTAATTGGTTGTTAAAATGCTTTCTATGCATATTGTATGCCTGATTATACCTGACAAGACGTGCTCTAATTCAAGTTCTAGGTCTGAAACCCACTAAATCCAATTCAGAGGGGCCAAAGATAATCCAGGCAAATTTGGGGGCAAAGCTTTGAACTATTCCTGCAAAGGGGTGACAGTCCGTTGCAGGGTCCACTCACAAGAAGGCAATTTAGAATTACCAATTAATTGAACACAATGTGAAACTAAAACTGACCATAAAAGAAGAATGGGAAAACCCCAATAGATAGCAATCAGGCAATTGATTCAAACGCAAGATCCGTATGGAAGCAAAGTGACCATAGGTGACCACTATACCATCGGGCTTTCTTAGAAACACTGTGATGTGTTTTAATTGTTTAATTCAAATATGTTCTACAAAACTTTGCACAAATTATCATACATTATACTGATAAGTCTGCCTGACACATGGCATCAGTTTTGATAGCAGCAAGTCATATTGTTACATTGGAATTACATTAACACAACTTTTGAAACTGCCTGCTCTTTGTTATAATTAAAACTACGCAAAGAGCTATCGCATCATTACATTTGCTTTTGCATACTATATGACAAGAGCATAAACTTGTCTTTTTGTTGTCAAATAAAACTCTAATCCATACTATGGTAATATAACACAGCATTCTCCTATCCTCTAGGGCTGGAGCCTATCCTAGGCTGCATTTGGTACAAGGCAGGAGCCAAACCTGAACAAGACATTATGGTAATTTCTTATAATTACACTGCTGCCCAATAAAGTTGCAACACAAGGAAAGACATGAGACATCAAAATGACAGTTATATGGCAGATTACTTACGATATATGGCATACATGATTAGAAGAACAGCTCAGTCATGCATAAGAATCACATAATAATTAGTATTTGGTGTATCTAGCATGGGCGAAAATAACTGCTTGTACGTGGTCTGTCTGGACAGCTAGAGATGCTGAACGTGTATTTGCGGAAATGCATACCATACAGTCTCTATATGAACCCAAAGCCCACCTGTGGAACAGCTGTTGGTTTCTGACATGCCAGTTATAGTCTGACATATCCTAGACAAGGGGGAAAAATCCAATGAATGTGCAGGCCAGTGAAGAAGTTACAAATGGTGGTCATCCATGAATGGCATATGGCAGTAGGGGAACCTCTGCAGATAGGATACCATCTCAGTCACCAATACCTCTGTGATGCATCAGTAGCTGGTCAAGGTACCAGCAAGAAGCGAGACAGGAGTGAAAACCAATGACCCTTCACACCATAACACCTGGTGCTGGACCCATATAATACCACAAAATGTATGCCTCCAGGAACCTTTCACAGAGGTATCTCCATAAGTGAATCAGTAATCTATCATAGTGCAGTAAATTGAAACAGGGTTTGTCCAAAAACACAATACAGTGCCCATCATCCTGCCATTGGTGGTGTTCTTGGTACTACAGCTGTTGCAGGCACCTGTGATCAAGAGTCAAGGGTATCCAAAGTAATGGACAACGAGTAAGAAGGCCCTGCGCTGCAAACAACATAGAACGATAGTGGAGATACCCATTGATGTGTGACAGACCTCCAGCTGTTGGGTTAGGATCTGTGATGTGGATGTTTGATTCATCACTTTCAAGTGCACATGATGTCTGTCCTCCTGTTCGTTTGTTCATCAGAGCACGCCAGATCCCTAACTTTGGTGGGAATGTCTCTTCTATTCATTGATGTCATACTCTTGTCACTGTATAATCTGCCTTCCTGCATCTTCTGTGGCAGGCATCTTCTTCTATGGGGCATACTTGGTCCCTAAAAGTACCCTAACTGTTAGCAATCGCTCAATGAGGTTTCTTTTGCAGGTTCCTTTTATACCCACTTTGGGAAAGTCCAGGGAGCATAACTCACACACATCATTTGCATTTGCTTATGTGCTGCGCTTATAATCAGTTTAACACTCTACCATGACCTGACGTGTTTTCCTAGTGTTACAATTTTAATGGCCAGCAGTGTTTATGAGTTCCTGAAAAGCTCAAGAGGATTGCTCTACATTCAAATGTAAAATCCAAGCACTTTTCAGATCTTCCATTTACCATCTAACTAAACATTTGATAATCATTTTATTTGGTAGACTTGCTCAAAACTCATGACTAATGCAAGTCATAATCACGCAAAATTTATTTCAAAATCAAATCTATTTATTTTTATTTACCGTAGTTCACTTTCTTTTAAATATTTGCTGTGTATGTTTACCAATCCTAGCAAGCAGCTGAATATTAGCAATCTTGGTGGTACTGCCAAAAAGATAACCTATGGTCAGGTTAGACTTATTAAATGTCAGCTTAACATAATACAGTATTTAAGTTACTAATGACTATAGGGGCATTAGTTATTTTATTAGTTTTTAATTATTTACTTAGAGAAAGATTTTCAAAGTGTAATATATCTACATATTTAGCCATTTCCTGACTCTGTTTTTCCACTGCAAGGTCACTCCATGCCAACTTGTTTCTTACAGCCACACACAATAGTACAGGCTCGGCAGCAACATCTGGTCAAAATAGCTATGGATCCCCTGCAGTTTACATACCAGGTCCACACAGGGTTGGACAATGCTGTCGTCTTTATACTTAATGGAGCCTGCTCCCATCTGGAAAACAGGGCAGCAGGGTACGGTTGGATATCGTGTTTAAGACTTAACTAACAAATTCAACACCACACATCCTAAAATGCTTGGGAATAAGCTACAGTCAATGTGGGATGATGTTACCACAGTGTCCTGGATAATGGAGAATCTAACTGGTAGACCACAGTTTGTATGGGTTATAAACTGTGTATCTGACAAGGTCATGAGTGCCACAGGATTTCAATAAGGAACTGCACTGTTTCCCTTCCTGTTTACTCTATACACCTCAGACTTTAGGTGCAATATTGAATCAAGTTATCTGCAGACATTTTCAGATAACACTGTCATAATTGGTTTATTAACAGTTGGCAGGAAAATGAATACAGAACACTAGGGAAGGGTTAGTTGAATGCTGAATCAAACTGAATCAGCTGCCGCTCAGTATTAATAACTCTCATTGATGTGAAGATGAGAAGGTAATAAGGAAATATAAGTATTCCTGGTTGGATCTGAATGACAGTCTTGAGTAGAGTACCAACACAGCAGCTATAAACAAGTAGAGTCAGAGTTGCTTGAGTTTTCAGAATGGAAACTGAGGAGTTTGAGATCATTTGATGCAAAACCCTCTACGCTGTTTTCTACCAGTCTGAGGTGGCCAGTTTAATTTTCTAATTTTAAAGTTTTGGGTAAATAGCATCTGTGCAAGCAATTCCAACTAACTACTGTAAATAAACTGGTTAAATTGGCTACTTCAGTCCTGGGCGTCAGGCAGGACTCACTGGAAAAAGTGGTAGAACTGAAGTCACTCAAAAAGCTGCTTATTATCATGGGCAATGACTTTCACCCCCTGTATAAGGTTTTAGCTAAACAGAGGAGAACATTTAGTAAAAGACTGAGGCAACTGGTTTACTCCAAGGGGCTTCATGTGAGGTCATTTCTAGACTCACCCATCAGACTCTATAACTGGTTGCATCACAGTGAAGGTAGTATTGTTCTCTGAGTGCAGAGTGGTACTGAGCTGGTCTAGCAGACATCTCATCAGACAATGAGTGACACTCTTTGCAACATACTGTGCCAATGACAGACATCCTGTACTGTGAAATTGTAGCTAAGTAAGTATGTGCAATTCTAATCACTTTACACCTAAATAGCTGCACTTTATTAATTTGCTTATAGATAATTCTTATTACATGTATATTTGTACCTTGTTAACATAATTAAGATTATGATGATTCTTGTTAAATGTACATTTGTGAGATGGAAAACAGAGTATCCTGAGAGCACCAATGTAAATATAAATAGTGTAAGTTATAAAACATTAAAATTTAAGGATACAAGTAATCAACACATTCCAAAGGTCTAAGGTTTAATCATATTAAACAATCAAACAAAATCTGACAAGTGTGAAATCTTATAATTCTGAATCTGTGATTTTCCCTATTTAGATTGTGATAAGAAATGACTGAGCAGTTCTATGCGTTCCACACACACCTTCATAGAAACACTCACAGAAGGTCCATTTTGAATCATCACTTACCTGAACACTCACATCTTTAGAGCTGCAGTAGGAAAACTGTAGTAACTGGAGGAAAAGTTCACACAAACAGGGGGAACTGCCAAGAAGCCCCATTTGTCACTGGAGTGTGGGGATGCCATTTTCCCACTTGGCCACAGTGTACTTTGTAATTTTATTGTCTCCTCTTGCATGTCTTTCACATACTAATGACATTAGCCTACCAAATGCCCAGAGGCTTCTGTCTCCCACAATTTGATATGATGCCCTGATTCTGCTAATTCTGCCTGACAACTATGCGTAGGTCATTTTCAGCTATAAATATAGCACAAAACCACATTTTTGATAAGAAGCTGCATACAACCAGGCTGATGACAAAGTGTTTTTTAATTTTTGTTTTCACTTACTAAAGCTTGTAAACTATTATCCTGCCAGCCCCCACCCATGTGTACATCCCAAGTCCTGAAGACAGGTAGACGAGGGCAGACATAACAGAGGAGGCACCCCTTAGCTGACCATGAAAATTGACTTTTGGAGACACTCACAATTTCATAAAGCATCTTTGGACTTCATAGATTTTCTAGCCTTCTGGTTTACTCCTGAATCTGTAAATCCACACAGATTTAATCACCAGTCAACAAAGTGTGATTTTGTTAGACTTCTGTTTTTCACTGTATCTTGCTAATAACTTTACTGTACTATTTTTAAGATGTGTCCTTTAAGCGTTTGTACATTTAAATAATTCCAATTTATTGTGTGTATAGTGATTTTTAAAAGTCGCTTTGTATAAATATTAAAATGCATGGTAGCATACCTTGTAGTTCCTTCAATTGTCTCACACCTGAATGAAAAATGACATTACTTGACTTCATCATATAATCACAGTTCAGTGCAAAAAAATGGCTGTCAAGAAGATAAGACGTTTTAACAATGCATGCTAATTAAATTTCTTGATAAAATGGAAATCCTGACAGCTGACGTTCTCACATAACTTCAGTGGGCACATGGCAATGCTTCTACAAATGCTATTAGTGTCAGGCAATGCCAGTATAAAACCAGAAACACAGATATAGCCAACCAGCCCTTCAGTAGCTACTGGCAGGTTTCTTTAACATTGAGCATCAAAGGAAACAATCAAAGAGCTCATCAGAGATTATAACAAATGATGATCACCATGTAGTCCTTGAGATAGCGATTTTATGCTCATTGGGTACTACACTTGCTGTGAGAAAAGTATATATTTTTTACACATTTTTTTAAACTTTAACTGGGGATGTCTTTCTTCATGGTGACAAAAACTGGTCTTATTCTATTGAGATCCTTAAACGTCTGGAATGGTGTAAAAATTGATCAGTCAAGAAGCAGAGAAGTAACAAAAGTTTGTTTGAAGTTTGATTTTATTGACATGATTGTTCCTTGTATTTTCATCATGCTGTCTATTTTGCAAAGTAAATTAGCCTGTGTAAAGCCCAGAATACTACTGAATTTCACAATGTTTTCTTCTAAGACATTGTTAATTTATCTTTAATCAATAGCATTATCCCTGTGTTTTTTAAAGTGGTCATTATTAGTTATTCTCAAAGTAGTAAGATATCTTACTACTTTGACAATAACTAATAATGACCACTTTAAATAACTCAGGGATAGGGTAAGGGTTTTATATATATATATATATATATATATATATATATATATATATATATATATATATATATATATATACACAGTATATACAGTATATATATATATATATATATATATATATATATATATATATATATATATATATATTTATACGGGAGGCCCAGCAAGCACAAGAAGGCATTCCAGCCAAGAGAGGGAAGGAGATCGCATCTGAACAAGGCTGACCTAAGGGATGGATGGGCATCCCAGCTGGAGAAGATTCCCTACCCGGATGGTAGGGCCCAGGCAAATGGACAGGTGTCCTGGCCAGACATTATTGCAGTACCTTCCCTGGCCGGGATTAAAGAAGAGGATACAGAAGGACTGTCGCAGAGGGATATTTATTTCCCCCAGATTATAGGTGGCAGCAGCCCCCCATATTGGTGCCCATTCGGGAACCAGCAAGGAATGCCGGAGTTGTAGACCGGCAGCACAGCCCTGCCGGGGTCCGTGGGTGCCACAATGGGGTGCTGTGGGGAGATACACTCCCCAATTTATGGGGCTTCCATATGACCCAGAAGTGTTTCCATCGGGCAGTTGCAGTATATATATATATATATATATATATATCCATCCATCCATCCATCCATTTTCCAACCCGCTGAATCCGAACACAGGGTCACGGGGGTCTGCTGGAGCCAATCCCAGCCAACACAGGGCACAAGGCAGGAACCAATCCTGGGCAGGGTGCCAACCCACCGCAGGACACACACAAACACACCCACACACCAAGCACACACTAGGGCCAATTTAGAATCGCCAATCCACCTAACCTGCATGTCTTTGGACTGTGGGAGGAAACCGGAGCGCCCGGAGGAAACCCACGCAGACACGGGGAGAACATGCAAACTCCACGCAGGGAGGACCCGGGAAGCGAACCCAGGTCCCCAGATCACCCAACTGCGAGGCAGCAGCGCTACCCACTGCGCCACCGTGCCGCCCTATATATATATATATATATATATATATATATATATATATATATATATATCCATCCATCCATCCATTTTCCAACCCGCTGAATCCGAACACAGGGTCACGGGGGTCCGCTGGAGCCAATCCCAGCCAACACAGGGCACAAGGCAGGGAACCAATCCTGGGCAGGGTGCCAACCCACCACAGGAAACACACAAACACACCCACACACCAAGCACACACTAGGGCCAATTTAGAATCGCCAATCCACCTAACCTGCATGTCTTTGGACTGTGGGAGGAAACCGGAGCGCCCGGAGGAAACCCACGCAGACACGGGGAGAACATGCAAACTCCATGCAGGGAGGACCCGGGAAGCGAACCCAGGTCCCCAGATCACCCAACTGCGAGGCAGCAGCGCTACCCACTGCGCCACCGTGCCGCCCTATATATATATATATATATATATATATATATATATATATATATATATATATTTTTTTTTTTTTCAAACTCCTGTATTTATATAAAATAAACACCTGTATTCCCTCTGTACTGTAGTTTGTGTTTTTAATTAATTATAATTAAATTGTTTATTTTACTAAATGTCTGTTTATCATAGCACTGGAGAATGGCGATTTATTGCATGTTGTAGTTGGCAAGTAAGAAATATACATTACTCTGTACATGTGACAATATCACTACTACACTTTACTAAATTAAAAAAAATATTCATCAGACATTTGAGTCTGGCTTTCACAACACAGAAACAGCCTTAACTCATGGTGCAAATGATATTCTAATTTTATTTAATGTAAGAAACCCTATCATCAATATGATATAAACACAGCTTTTAATACAGTTAGTCAATATGTTCAGAAGTCTGACATTAATACACCTTTATTCCTGTCAGCAGTTAGACATGGTATCTCTCTTTTTTTCTTTTCTCTCTTTCTATGATGCAGTTCAGAAACATCATATTAATTTTAACTTGTATGTTGAGGACACTATCTTGTATTTATCAATCACGGTATAGTAAATACAATTTCTTTGCTCATGTTAGTAATTCACTTCTTTTATGATGTATAACAATAGATGAATGGAAACTGTCTTTTAGATCACAACAAGAGACCTTTTAGTGGTGTTTAATTCTGCAACCAGCAAAGTAATAGTATAGAACTTATAACTCAAAACTTATAACTCATGTTTCTGTTTAAATCCATCTGTGATTTCCGGGGTGTTAACACTGGACAGAGATGTTATCTTTCTGTATAAACTTTATGCATTATTTAAAACATATTTCTCTAGCTTAGAAAGGTTGCAAAATTTCTTAATTTATAGGATATTGAAAAGCAGGCTCATTCATTTGTTTCAATCAAAAATGGCTTTTCTAACACCTTTATGTTGGGTTATTCAAATCATTAATTTACTACTCTATAATTGGTTCAAAAACAGGAGTAAGAATTATAACTAAGCAGCTGATTATTAAAATGATTTTGACATATAAGGTTATAAAAGGCTTTGACAGACAGACAGACAGACAGACAGACAGATAGATAGATAGATAGATAGATAGATAGATAGATAGATAGATAGATAGATAGATAGATAGATAGATAGATAGATAGATAGATAGATAGATAGATAGATAGAATGTGCAATGTAACCAAGTTGGGCCACAGCACACAATGTTAAACATCAATGAAAAAATCTCATGTGACACATGTCACATAATTCACATGTCACGTCATCCAGTTGTATGCTCACAATTGGCAAAACACATGCATTTTTTGCTAAAATATCATTAAATAAACACTTTCAGCAAATCAAAGCAGTGCACACAAAGGAAACACATTCACATGAAATCAAGCTTTTGACCTGAAGACAGGACTCTTTATCAGTGAATGAGGGGAACAGGCGATAATATATACATTTTGGGAGCAATATTACTTCAATTTAATAAAAGCAATAATTTTAGTTTATTCAAGATTCATTTTGTATGAAGAACAGGTTCACTGTTTTGAGCCTTGAACATGCCTCTCTGAAATTTCCATTAGCACCCTCAAGTACATGATTCACTGTTTAAATAAAATAATTCTGCTGGATCAACATTATTCCTTTGAGAACTTTAAATGCCTGGTTTATGTCTGTAAAAGGAACCAGTGCTTATTATACAAACAATGGGCACAGGAATTAACCATGACAGGAAGCAAATCTTCTTAAGACAAATGTCCCACTCAGGTCATGCTCATACGCACACTGGACAAATTTAAACAAATTTTAAAAACTCAATTTAATTGATATATCTTTGAAATGTGGGAAGAAGCTGGAGTTTAAGAAGGAAATCTCACATGAATATTGGTGTGGTTTCTCTGCAACATACCAAAATTAAGCAGAAATACACAAATGCACATGAAACTGTCTGGGGAGAGATGTTGATGCATCTCAAAGACTTCAGTGCGGTGAGATAGGCGATAATCTCCTGGCCCATTTTTTAATGCTCTCTTTCCTCTTCTGTGTCATGAGGATATATAAGGTGAAGAGATATCTAGTAAGGCACTCTTTGATTTCATTGTCATGAACAACAAAGGGAATTTATGGATAAACTTTTCTCATGTCCCCTGTAGCTTTAGGTGATGAAAGTAATGTGATGTCAGGTTAAATTTTATTGATCCAGGTTTTTGACTTTATGAAGCACTTCATACTTTCTAGAGGCATATGCATCCACAGAATTTCCTATTTCTCAGAATTATGATAGATTATATAATTTACAGTTCACATTACTTAAGGAATGTCCTTCTGTCAAACAATAAAATTGAATGAAGAACATATTAACAAATGTAGAGAGTAGACAAAACACTTTAAAGAAGAAGACTTCAGGTGACAGCAATAACAAAGACTTGCAAATGTAAAATTGGTAGACTTTATATTTTAAATGTCATAATTATTTAAGTATGCTTTGTCTTCCCTTTGTATTGACCAACAAATACATGCACACAGGTGTTAAACTTCAAACCTCACATGAAAAACACATGAAGATTCAATATCAGGATCAGTCACGGTGATAGCTTTTGCTTCTGTTATCTGAAATGCCCGCTCATTCTGTGAATTGGGCAGGGTTTCAGTGTGTATCTGTAAATGTGTCCCATGAGGGACTGGCACCTTTAAAGTAACGGTACATGGCTTGCACTTGTGGCTTCCTGGGATTTTTGAAAAAATTAGTTTTGAAAATGGATAGTTTCTACAACCTTTTTTTTTTACATGTCCTGCACTAACTACTGTATAGAGATACCCAGTGGCTCCTAATTTGATCATAACCAGAGGTCATTTATATGGGGGTTATAAGAGTCAAGAGCTAAGCTTCCATCCATTCTCCCATCAGTATTCTGACTATCCTCTGATCATAGACAGCTCATAGGAGATACACAGTGTAGATTGGCCCACATGACAAGTGGATTAGAAGAAGGAATTACTTTATGAGTGTGAGTGTGCCCTGCACAAGCTTCAGGGCTGGTTCCTTCCAAGTCAATGAGATAATCCCTTCCAATCTTACACTGGATTTAAAGTGTCACAAAATGGGTACCTGGATGGATGGATAAATGAACACTAAATGAATTTGTAGAAGCTATTTGGATTTATTCTTGATTCATTTATCATGAGATGTGGTGGCTAAGGTCACTTTCTTCATTATTAAAAATGAACGCAGCTAATGACATAGATACAGTTGTGCTCATAAGTTTACATACTCTGGCAGAATTTGTGAAATACTGGCCATTGTTTGAAAACTATAAGCTATTATGCAGAAAGCTTTCTTTTTAATTAGGAAGTGTTCTCAGGTGAGGCAATTTATTATCACATAATTGTGTGTGCCCTTTTTTAAATAATAATGATAACTGAAATCACCCAAATGAGCCTGATCAAAAGTTTACATACCCTTGAATGCTGGGGCTGATAATATACATGCAAGTTGACACACACAGGTTCAAATTAAGGGTAATTAAAGGAAAGTGTCCATACCTATAAATGCCTTTGATTGTAATCAGTGTCTGTGTATAAATGGTTAATTTAAATTCATGCAGAACTGCACTGACTTTGCTGGATACCAAGCCATAGGGAAAGCAAAAGAACTGTCAAAGGACATGTGAGAAAAGGTTATTGATTTGTATAAATCAGTTAAAGGATATAAAAAGATATCAGGAGATCTAATAATGCTTGTCAGTATTGTTTAGACTGATAAAAAAGTGGAAAGTTAGGTGTTCTATTGATATCAGGCCATGATTAGGTAGAACTACCAAGATTTCAGCCACAACTGCCAGAATCATTTGTTGAGCTGCCAAGAAAAACTCACAAGCCACTTCAGCTGAGACACAGGCTTCTCTGCAAACAAGTGGTGTTGTTGTTTCAAGTTGCACAATAAGGAGGTACTTGAACAAAAATGGGCTGCAAGGTTGAGATGCAAGAAAAAAAATCCTTTACTGTGCCAACGCCACAAAACAGCCCACTTACAATATGCAAAACAGCATCTAGACAAGCCGCAAAACTGGAACACAGTACTTTGGAGTGATGAGACCAAAATTGAACTTTATGGTCACAACCATAAACGCAAGGCCCATGACAAAAAGTACACCATCCCTACTGTCAAGCATGGAGGTGAATCTCTGATGTTCTGGGAGTGTGTGAGCTACAGTGGCACAAGTAACTTTGGGAAAACGGATGGTAAAACGAATGCAGCATGTATGAAAATGTTAGAGGACATCTTGCATTGATCAGTCTTCAAGCTGTGCATGGGATGCACTTGGATCTTCCAACATGACAGTGATCCAAAACACAAGGCCAAGTTGACTCTTTAGTGGTTACAGCAGAAGAAAGTGAAGGTGTTGGAGTGGCTATCACAGTCTTCTGTCCTCAATTACATTGAGCCACCTTGAAGAGATCTCAAACCTGCATTTCATACAACAAAACCGTAGAATTTATGGGACCTGGAGGCTTTTTGCCAAGAAGAATAGGCAGATCTACAACCTGAGAAAATGAAGGGCCACATCCACAACTATCACAAAAGACCGCATGTCATCATTGATGCTAAAGGGGGCAATAAGCAGTAGTAAGAACTAAGGATATGCAAACTTTTGAATAGGGACCATCTCATTATTTTCCTTACTACTATGTTTTGTTTAATGGTTGTGCTATTCTGTGATGCCTTAGAGTTTAATTTAGATTCCATTAAAAGTAAATGAAATGAAATGTATGGAATACATCTTACAAATTCTGCCACGGTATGTAAGCTTGTGAGCACAACTGTGTGTTTTGCCTTAATTGTATTTAACTTCCTTTTTAATGGCCTTTTCCCACTCAAAGTCCATTTGCTTTGCACCAGATCAGGAGATGATCAGTTATTTTGTTTCAATCTCCGGTTAGTTCAGTGTGTTTCACACAACAAACTTTTAAGTGAACCCACTGCAGTAAACAAACCCGCTGTAGGCATATTGTGGACATTGAGCAGAGATATTTTTTCCAATGAGAAATTATCATTAGGATTTGAAGAAAGCTGTGCTTGTGAACAGGCGATTTTGCAATGATTATTTGGTGTGCTTGCCAAGGATTCTATGAGGTTTTATGTAATAACGAAAGATGACCATGAAAATATGTTACTTTGCATGCTACAGAAAGGACTCATTTCATCTAGGCTGCTTTATGGTATGCTTTGCTAAGGGCATACATTGATGTGCCTCAATTTAATTCAGAAAGTAGATGTATCAGGTGAATTTAATTTTACCTATGATGTTATGTAATTACTACCAAAAGCCTAAATATCACCTTTGTTCAGGTTACCTCAAATCACATGTCTGCTGTCTTCTGGCCTGAAAGTGTTTTTTTATAATATTCACATAGGAATGTTTGATACACATTTACTAAATAGTATGAAAGTTAATGCACCTCCAATGTTCTAATCGTGCCAGAATGTGCAACCAAATTTGAGGATGCATCACCTGTGCAAGTTACTTTTGTGGTGAAAGATTAGGGTGTTTGATAGGCATGAAAGATATTCAATTTTCACTAACGGTGTTTGTGGTTGGTTTGATCTACCTGGTCAAAAGTGAATCGTTTTGTTTTTTAAGCGAGAGTCAACTGCAGTCCAATCTCTTCGTGAGTGAGAAAAAGGGACTCTGGGGCTGAATCACATCCTATGACTGATCTGATTGACTTGTACTTCTGTGAGATATTTTATACAAACTTGTATTTATGTGTGGATTTTTTATACTACTTAATTACCAGTAGAAATATTTCCCATAATGCACAGTAATTCCTGCAGAAGGGTTCACTTGGTACTGCACCAAGAATATTGTTTACGAAGCTTCTAGGTACAGTTGTTTTGATCCACACCAGAGTGTGCTTGGTTTGTTCACATTTACCTAAACTGGAATACGAAGGCGAATGTCCCAAATGAACTATGTGTGAAAACGACTTAAGATTCAGAACTGTTGCATCCTATGTTTTGGCTGCTAGTAAAGGAAAAAAAAAACACTTTGGGCTTCTGAATTAAAAAAAAAATCACATACATTGAAATTAATGGAACATTCGTTTGCTTTAGCTTAGCAAATTAAGAAAATGGCTGGAATAAAAACTGCTGCCTTCCAGGATCAGAGTTTGATACTCCCACTGTAGATGTCTGAGGATGCATTTGCAAATTGTAGTCTTTCTTTACCAATACTATAATATATGCTACTTTGCCTTCAGTTTATGATTTATTATTACTTGCATATTTAGCTGAAAGGGTATCACACTCCCCTCTACCAATCAAAGTTGTAGCTGACTTTCATTAGCTAATAGCTGCAGATAAGAGCAAATATGTAGGAGAAATGTAAACTTAAAATACATAAAGGAGAAATGTAAACTTAAAATACATAAAAATGAACATCCATATGAATCACAACTGTATGTATTATGCTGTGCAGTCTATGGAAACCACACTGCTGTCATGTAGAACTTAAAGTAGGTCCCACCTCATTGTGAAGTCTGCTCACTGTTGCTTTCTTTGCAAGACTTTCCTCTAAATTGTCCTTACGTGATTGGGTGTTTGTGGGCATGTAGATGGTGTTGACGTAAAATAGTCTATTATTTTTAAAGGGCTACACAAATAAGATATGTGTGTAAATCTACAAACTGTTACAAATCTGGCCACCTCCTTTTGAAATTCTGAATTGCTTAATGTGTTTAAGATGCGTTTGAAAACTCTCTGCTGTTAGGTTTTGTAATCTAGAAATTGTTACTAGTTTGTATTTTTGTTCTGATTTCTTCACTTGTGGCAGTCAGTTTTGTTCCCAAAAAGTCCTCCAAGCTGATGTTACTTGATTATGTTGACTTCTTTTGTTAGTTGCTTTGGATAAAAGTGTCTGCTAAGTAAACAAATGTAAATGTAAATCTGGGATTAATATATGAAGACTTTGTTTCTCCATCACAAACTGTTTAGCCTGAAGGTGTGTCCTGTGGCAGTCTTGTGTCATACTATGTGCACTTGCCTGTCTCTATCTGTCCCCTGATTTGTAGGTTTTGGTCCATTGATCCTCCATTGCCATAGAGGCAAATAAATAATGTGCAGTAAAAATGTCCTGTGAACAATTCCAGTGAGTCCCAGAGATAGAGCTGCTACAATAAATCCTCAGAGAATCTCTTTCAATAGTCATGGACAATTAATTCCTACCAAACTAAAAATTTGATTTAACTACACAAAACTGATTCCAGTTAGCTAGAAAGGGAGTTTAATCTGCTGAATCAGGACATTTCAACTCTTCACTGATAAGGTCGCTATAAAAAACAAATTAGAATTTGCTCCCCTTGTCCCCAACACAATACTTTTCATCAAGCTGATGTTCATCACATTGCATGCACCTCTATTTGCGCAATGGGAACAGGCACCGAATCTGTTCATATTTTTTTATTTTATATGGTACTTTTTTAACAAAGCATTGTATTGTAATGTCACTGCCACACTGCCTAATAACAATTCTATATTATCGAAATAACCCAACCCCGTAGACTAGACGTTATTGTCAAAAGGCAACCTGACCTAGCATGGCGATTAGCATAGGGGTACTCTACTGTTACTCAAAATAGAAGGGCTTTTGCAGAATTCTTCCAACAAGGATGACTATGGATAATTACACCAAACTCAGAGAAGAAAAAAGAACGTTTACAAAAGATGAGCTCCTGAGCACTTCATAACATTGTTGAAGGTCATCTGTTGTGACACTGTGTGAAAGATTTTGAGAGTATATGACACTCTATCCAAAATTTCTAACATGATGTGAAAGAGTACAATCAATTTGAATGCTGTCTTTTTAAGAGTAGTACCCTCTGACAGTGTCAGTCTGCTAAGTCATGAGTGAGACAAGAGGTTGTAATGCTCCCCATCACTGGCTGAACAACTCTATGCAAACCCAGAGGTATCAGCCTGACTCTCTCCAGCCGGCTGCAGGACTTCAGGCTGCTCTTGAACTTGTCATTCCCTCAACTAACCAGACTAACCAGACTAAATTGCAGAAAAAAATGTGTTTAATAAAAAAATGAGTTCTAAAAAAATTGAATGTTCTGAAAGAGGGCACTTTTGATTGAGGCTTCTACTTATTAGAGACATTTAATTTAAACACAACAGTGAAGAAAGTCAGATTATTTACAAGACATGCTTGAAAGTGAAAGACGGAGCTCTGTATAGAGCAGCTTAGGCTGTGAGGGCTACACAATTTGAACAGAACACTCAGTTAAGAAGATTTGTTCAAAAATGAAACAGCATAAGGATAGCTGTCCAATATCAAATTTAATGAAATGCAACAAGTTGGTGTAGTATTGATCATAATAGTAATAGTTATTGTAGTAAGAGTAATAGCATTAATACTAGAGGTGGTGATAGCAGTGACGGTTATACAAAAGCAGAACTAAATATGGTGGTAACAAGATTGGTATTAGTAGTACATGTAACGGTAAAAAAACCAGTAATAACAGATACATTGGTAATAGGTTTAGTAAGTGAATAAGGCTAAGCCCACACTAACATTGATATATTTTAAAACACACTACCATTAATAAATTTGAAAAAATGTTCAGTCCACACTGGCATTTTCAGATTGTCACTGAAATCCTAAAAACACATAAATCTATTTGGCTTGCTTGGTTTGTCAGCCAAAAATAAAGCACAATGCAAACTAAATTGAAATGCTGAAAGCACAAGGAAAACAACGAGCTCCATAAGAATACACTAAATCAGTGGTTCTCAAACTGTGGGGCGGGCCCCCCAGGGGGTGCGAAGTAACAAAAAGGGGGGCATGAAGATATGAAAAAAAGAAAACAAGAATCGAAAATATGAAAAAAAACACATGTATTGAAAGCAAAACAAATTAACTTAAACTACATTCTGATACTAGAAAAATAAATATAAAGTTAGATAAATGTCGATAAAAGTTAAGTAGGTATAATAAAATAGGCATCTATGATATATCATTAATTAAAAAAGAACAAATTGGTATTGGTGGGCTCCTTTCAAAAAAACGTTAGGGGGGCGCGATTAAAACTGTTATGAAAACTCGGGTCGCAAATACTTAAAGGTTGAGAAACGCTGCACTAAATAAACTTCTGTCTCTGGACAGGCAATATATAGCTGGTTTTAAAAGTTACAAATGAGTAAAAGGTAGTCAAAGCCTTTGAAAACATAGACTGTGACTCCTGCCAAATGAAATATGGTGAAATATTGAAGTATTTCCCAAAGTGGAACAGGTTGTCTGATACTGAGAAGTTAGGAAAGGACTACACCTCACAGTAAATATCAGACCACAAAGGGCATCCCTACAAGAAAGCTGAAGTCAGTCCCTGATCACATGATACTTGTACGTCAGCGCTTCGAAAAGCATCATTTTTCCCTGTCCCCACTGCTGTGCAGTACCTATGTCGTGGATTTCTTTTAAATAATTAATTCTTTAAAATCCACTATCCAAAGGGCTCTATATTCTTTTTTTTAATTCAACAGAGCTATTTAAGAGTGGCAAGTGAACTTTCACTCTATTTAAGCCACTCTGAATAACACCAAGTGTTGCAGTGTTTTTATACACCAGATGAGGACTGAGAGCTAGAAAACACTTAATCTTCCTAAAGACTGTGAAAAGAGTTAGATTTAAGAGTCAAACATATGCCATCATTTGGATGTGGCTGCAAGAAATCCTTTTTCTGTATATTCAATACAGTGTATATAGTGTACGAGTATGCATATGTATAATCCACAATAGGAGAAAATTAATCACATATTGTAAAATAGATTTTCATTCCTAAGTGTCATCATCAGAGAAAATGATTAGACAATATATAGCAAATAAGGGGGTGGGGGTGGATCAATAAGGTGGGGTTCAGAGGGTGTTGGTCATAAAATCTTTCTTATTATTTAGGTCTCCTTGTTTTTAAGCCTGCATATGCTGGGTTCATGTCCAAGTGTCTGCTAATTTTCATTTGAGAGCTATGATTTAGCCAGCTCTCTGGCACTTTTAGTATTAACCCTGAATTTTACTTGTTAGCCATGTTACTGTGGACTAAGCATATTAAAAGTAATAGCTGTAGTAATAATAGTAGTATTAGTAATAGTATCAGTGTTAATAACACTGACTTTAGTAGTAGGAGTAGTAGCAGTTGTAAATGAAGTAGTATTAGTAGCTCTACAATTAAGAAGGTAAAGAGTGACAGAAGAGTTGGTAGTTGTTTTAGTAAAATTAGAAATGATAGTGATAGAATTAGACAGAAAAGGATGAGAGGTAATAATGATACTAGTACTAGTAATAGTAGTAATAGCAGTAGCAGTACGTATATATCAATGTCTTCCAAACTCAGTCCTAGGGACCCACTGTGGCTGCAGGTTTTTGTTGCAAAAGACTTCTGTTTTTAATTGTAGTCTTATCTTAATTAGGTGAGCTGTTATTTCCCAGTTTTTTGTGTTTTGCAGTCAATGTGTAAATCACAATACTAAATTTGTATTAAATTGTAGTACTAGGGTGTTGTACCGTGTTAGCCATTATGAATGTAGAGAAAAGCCAAGCAAAATGACACCTTTTATTGGCTAACTAAAAAGATTACAATATGCAAGCTTTCGAGGCAACTCAGGCCCCTTCTTCAGGCAAGATGTAATACAGAGACTGGAGTTCCCTGTGTTTATATACACACTCTAGGACAAGAAACAACATTGGTAAATCTTTAAATGAGAAATTTTAAATGTAAAAATGAATAGATTCATTCAGGCTAGGGTTAATTTAACAAGAGAGAAAAGAACAATGTATTGTCAAGATCTCTGGATAAGATAACTGTCCAACAAAGTCTTTTGAAGTTTGTAATGAGTTTTTTCAAAACAATGTGGGTCTGTAGACAGGTTGTCTATCATTCTGAGAGATGTAAACAATCCTCATATCTGGCCACAAAACTCTTGTCTCTATTCAATCCATGTTGTAATGTATTAAATTTTAGCATGAGTTTAACTTCCCATTCTTTTCTCTCTTGCTGTGTTTTGAAGTTGCCCATAAGCACTGTGACTTTAAAGTCCCTCTCACAGTGTCCATGGCTGTTGAAGTGGGCCGCTACAGGAACATCTGTGTTGCCATGTTTAATGTGGAACCTGTGTAAATTCATTCTCTGGCGGAGTGTTTGTCCAGTTTCTCCCACATAGAATGCAGTGTCAGGACATTTCATGCAGAAAATTATGTAGACTAAATTAGATGATCTGCAGGAAAATGATCCCTTTATGTGATGTTCAAGTAGGCAGTGTGGTATAACTATACGGTCTGTATCATAGATATGGGCACAGGTTTTGCATCTTTTCTGTAGGCATGGAGATAATAATAATAATAATAAATTTTATTTATATTGCACTTTATATGTTAGCAATCCCAAAGTGCTACAGAGTAAAAATAGAAAATAAAAACAGAGGAATCTATAAAATAATTTAACAAAATGTCTTTCTAAAAAGATGAGTTTTTAGGTTTCGCTTAAAGGCCTCAGTCGACTGTGGGGCTCTCAGGTAATCAGAGAGGGCATTCCACAGCCTCGGCGCCACAGATGAAAATGTAATGAATTATTATTATTATTAGGGGTAAGGAGTTCCTGTAAATAAAGAGGGGCATGTCCATAAATGCACTGATGGGTAAGAAGGGAGACCTTATACTCTATTCTGGATGAAACAGGGAGCTAGTGAAGGGTTTTCAGAATGGGGGTAATGTGATCATGCTTTCGCACCCTCATCAGGATCCTGGCAGCGCTGTTCTGAATATACTGGAGTCTTTGGATACTCTTGCCAGGAATCCTGATGAGGAGTGCATTATAGTAATCCAGCCTGGAAGAGACAAAGGCATGGACGAGCTTCTCTGCATCTGCCAGGGTGAGTAATGAATGTAATTAGATGTGCATTTTCTGTTGGTTCACTTACATTAATCTAAGTTTTTTTGTACTTCTTAACAATAGTTTCATCCTGATTCTCATTCTGCTATTCCAGGTGTTCTGGTTATTTAATCGTTTTTTTTATAAATTAGTGGGTCTGACACTGAAGTAGCTGTAGCCTTTCATCATTTAGTGCTGTTTGCTCAGGCGTCTGCTTTGCTTGTTTTTAATTGTCATTATTAGGGTACAATGATGGGAGCAAGCTATACAGAAAAAGTTCAAGTAGTAATAAAACAACAAAAGATTGTTAAACATTTTTAGCAATAACAAAAATAGGAATATTTCTAAATGTCTTATAAATGTAAAAAAACATCATACTGCTATGCTTTTCTGAATACAGAAAGAGAGAAGAGAAAAAAGACCAGCTAATTAAATGAGATCAAATATTATCAATTATTATCACTGATTATGAATCTGGTTGGGACAAAAACCTGCAGCCACAGTGGGTCACCAGAACTGAGTTTGGGAACCTTTGGTATATATTATTAATAAGAGCAGTACAACAGAGGTAATAGTTTTAATAATTTTAGTAGTAGTAGTAGTAGTAAGAATAGTAGTGGTGATAATAAGAATGTAGTAGCAGTAGTAGCAGTAGGGACAGCTTTAAAAAGAGCAGAGGCAGTTGTAAAAGTAGTAATGGTGGCAGTAGTAGTAGCATTAATAGCTTATAGTAGTCATAGTAATAGCAGCAGTAACAGATGTAGTGCCAAGTAGGATTAGTAATACTAACAGAAAGAGTGTAACAGTTGTAGCTCAATAAAACAATCTATAGCAGAATCTGTCAGAGCTTTAAATTTGCCTTTATATTATGAATTCTTAGAAAAAAATCTGAAAGTCTTCTGGGAAATGACTGGAAATTTTCTCACAGAGTATTACTTGTGCACATTCCGATTCCATTTTCACCCCTAATATTTATGCTGCTTGTCTCTTTCTAAATAAAGAGCCAAAAGGAGAGAAAAATGAACGATGTTAGACAGTACAGGAGGGATCCACTGCTTAAAACAGGTCCAAGATTTGAAAGTAATCCTGCCTAGGACAGTCTCCATAATAGGCCCTAAACTTAGTTTTAATGTGGCTGTCAATGCAGCTTATATGAGGGTGTAATTGTCTCACCTTTATTAACAATGAGTGGAAGTTAATAAAATAGCTTCAATTTTTTAAACTAGACAAGACCTCTTCTGTGTCCTTATTTAGATAAGGATGACCCCTCGCCCTACCTAACTCAAAGAGTGCTTTGCTATACCAATCAGGTCAGCTTCACTTCAGGTAGTTAACTTCACGCTCTGCTCTTTATCCCCTATAGTTTCGTAAGGTTTTTATACCCTTTTTCAAACAGAAGTATACCAGGATCTAGCAGTTATGCAATTTACTTCACTCAGAGGCTTCAACTGCATTTTTATCCAGTGATGAGTTTAATGTCATTAATTTATACAAGATATTGATTTCATGGAGGGCTTGCATACATGTTTTATCCTCTTCACCTAATCCACACTCGATATTTTGTCAACAAGGAGGACATAAGTGAGAGTACCACTCTTGAGTTCCTCTAAAAGAGGCTCAGCTCCTCCAAGATGACATACTGTGGGCAGGTTGTGTTTACTTTGTCTTTGTATTTATTTTTGTAGCCAACAACGGAATTATAAAAAAATACTCTTCTGTAAATATTCCACAAAATTAAAAACAGGAACATGTTTTCGAAATTTCAAAGCCTAATGGCCTATTTTCAATTAAGAAACATGCTATAAGTGAAAATGATGGTGCAGTTGTAATTCCACCACCAGGAGACTGGGTTCAAATCCTGATTTATTAATTGTGGAGTGTTCATATTCCCTCTGTGTCTGTGTGGGCTCATTCTGGGTACTCGAAACACATGGGTGTGAAGTTGGTGGCAACTGCTGATTGACTAAAAGTGAGTGGGGATGTGCATGTGCCATGAAATGGAGAAGTGCTCCATTCAGGGCTGCTTCCTTTCTCCTGTCCAGCCTTCAACCTGTGACACTGAATTAGAATTTGCACGTGTAGGAAGTCGATGAATGGAAGGATGGATTTGTAGAACTGGAGTAGCATTGACTCTGATTGCTTTTGGATGTTCTCCTGCATTTCTGTACAGTTTGCTTTTCCCACTGTGAGTAACTATTAACAAAGTGATTTCTGAAAATGGCTTGATACCTGAATGTAAGTAATGAAATAATTCTGCTTAGAGTGTTGGGTTTTTAATTTTTAACTCACCACCACAACTGAACAAAAAGTATGGATCTTAATTTTGAGTATAAGAATGTTCATTGCACATGCTGTGCTTCACTCCAGCTGATTTCAATAGTGACATAATGAAAAATAATAAAAGTATTTGCTGCAGCTAAGGCTTTTATTGGATCTAAAACATTGATCAACAAACAGATAAGAAGATTCATAGTTTGTTCAGCTTAGCTGAGTGTATTAATTTAGCAAACAGAAGCATGTACCTGATTTTTGTTGAGGATTTTTCAGAAAAGAAAGTGTAAAAACAAGAGAACAGAAGGAGATTGCTTTTGTGTAAGAACCTACTTCAGGGTGTACAGTAATTCTGGGACAAGGATGCTAACTGGCAATGAGACGTAGCTACTAGAAAAGCACATGGATGCACGTTCAGAATCCATGTCTAATTTACTTAACCTGCCAGTACTCTGTCAACTCATCCTATACTCAAAGTCAATATCGATATATTCATGTATGTACATTTTGCACATACACAGTATGTATTATTGTCTTCTTCATCTTTCGGCTGCTCCCATTTGGGGTTGCCACAGCGGATCATCTTTTTCCATCTCTTCCTGTCTTCGTCATCTTGCTCTGTCACATTCATCCCCTGCATATCCTCTCTCAGCACATCCATAAACCTTATCTTAGCCCTTCTGATTTTTCTCTTGCCTGGCAGCTCTATCCTTAGCATCCTTCTCCCAATATACCCAGCATCTCTCCTCTGCACATGTCCAAACCAACACAATACATTATAAAACACACATTTCCTTAAAAAATTAATAATCAATTTTATTTAAGTAAGTTACACTTGATTTTTTTACTTTTGTCTTATGTGTGCCTCTTGGGTCTACTTTGTAAGAGTGTGCCCTCTGATTTGTTCGTCTCAGTTTTATGCAGAATTAGATTAACTGGCTTTGTAAAAAAAGGATAGATAAACTTCTTAAATACAAATGTATTTTTTTGGAAATTAAATTTTTTGTATGAACAGTGGAAATATATGAAATAGCATTTACTTTCATAGAAATAATATTTACATGTTACTATTTTAACATGCACAACCTTAAACTCAGTCAGCCCTCTAAAAGTCCATGCAAATTTTTACATTTTTATAATTGTTGTTAAGCATTATTATGTACTTTCTTGACTAGTACTCTTGAGACCAATTTCTGTGGTTGCCTCACAGTTGTCTTTAAGCTCTTATGATATCAAGGTTTCTTCTTTTTAAACATTGTTAAATGAATATACAGTACAGTGCCTATAAAAAGTATTCACCCCTTGGAAGTGTTCACATGTTATTCTTAAACAAAAATGAATCAAATTGGATTTAATTTGGCCTTTTTTTAAACTGTCATTTTCTAACCTGCTTATTCCAGAACAGTGTCATGGGGGGTGCTGGAGCCTATCCCCGGTAGCATAGGGCACAAGGCAGGAAGAAACTAGACAGGGTGACAGTCAAACCCAGATCTTCTTACTTTTAAACTAATCAACAGAAAATTAATCTTTAATGTAAAATGAAAACAAATTTTTGCAAGGTAGTCTAAATTCATTACACATATAATTCAATGCTGCATAGCAAGAAAATGTGAAAACTTCCAAGGGGAGAATACGTTTTATACACACTGTATGTTCTTTATTTGCCATAGTAAGTGACCATTATACACTACATTCCAAGAGATGGAGTGTAAAAACATTCTACAATATTCTCATAGTCAGTGCTCTTCATCCTTGTGTCAGGATTGGTTACAGCTCTACCCCCAGCCTCTTCACAGATATTCTTGTATGTGGTGGTGTGGTGTGAGATTTAGGGCTTCAGCTTCTGCTTTGTTATTTTGGTTACTGATTGTTAGACCTAGCATTAAGGGTTTTGTGCACATTTATTGTAACTTTCAATTCAATCAATTTTTGTCTCTTTTAGACCTTGGTCCATTTGAATTCTTTCTAGTTTCTTTATTAGTTTCAAGAGATTTTTTTAGAATGATAAACAAGGGAGGATCAGAAACAAAATTCAAAAAACTAAATGCCAATACCAAAAATACAAAAAAACAGAAATGAGGATCAAGCAAGACAGCAAATAACATGTCCCTAAATAATTTTAATTTGATGTTATTTTCTTGTTGAAAGAGATTGTCTTTCAAATAATGAATTAAAGTCTGGACATTAAATGAAATTCTCTGCCATCTCAAATAGCATGAATGCAATAACATCCCACACACCACACAATGCCTGAATTACGTAATCAGAAAAGAGCATCACTGCTAACAACAATACACAGAACAATATACAAGATTGTGGTGACTACAAGGAAAAACAACAAATACAAACTGGTACCACTCATATAGTAAATGTATATTAAATTAAGTAAATGATGAAATAAATCTAAAATACAAGTAATAATCATCCATCCATCATCCAATCCGCTATATCCTAACTATAGCCAATCTCAGCCAACACAGGGCCCAAGGCAGGAAGCAAACCCGGGTCTCCTAACTGCGAAGCAGTAGCGCAACCAGTGCGCCACTGTGCCACCCAGGTATTAATCATTTTTGAATCCTTTTAAATCTTTTCTGCAGCATTCCTAACAGTATGGCTTAACTTGGTTATTTGAACTTTAGGTGTAGTCAGTCACTTCTTGCTTAACTTGGGTTTCAAGTAAATAAAAAGCCAAGCTCTGCCTAATTGTAGTGCTCCAACATTGTGGTAGCCCATGCCTAGACTCCTGCCCTTTTAATATTCAGGTTGTTCTTACTCTTTTTCCTACTTTTTATGGTCTTGTTATTGGAACACCAGCCTTAAGAATGACAAACAGGACAAGAGAGAATACAGAGACGTAGTCAAAACAAAATAAGGGGTAAAAACCATTAGTTCAAAGAAAATAAAAATTAGTCAGGGGCAAGACAAAGTTGTAACTAAACCTAGCAGTAGGGTCTCCTCAAAACTGAAATTAGCTACCACTAAAGAGAGTTGTTTTCTTTTACGTGTATTCACCAAGGGATAATGCGTACTGTGGCTGTCAAATATAAATACCATCGCATCTGTGATGTCATCAGCAAAACAAATATAGTGACTGAAGGTGTTGCATAATTAAAAAAAGACAAAAGTAAAAATAAACTTTGTCAAAACAAATCAACATAAAAAATAAGCCACAGAAATGGGATCCTTGGGTAAAAACAACATAAAATGTACAAAAATGCACATACAATAAAGCAGTGCATTAATACATTTGATTCTTTCAGATTTTTGCTCATGGTTTAAAAATTCTGTCTTTGTTGTAGGTTATTGTCTGTAAAAATCATAGTTAAGAATTCTGACATATTACTTTTTAGATTTATGTTTTTTTACAAACATAAGGTTCAAGTTTCCTTGTCACCTACAGTACTTAACTATGAGTCATCCTTCATATCATTTAGACTGTCTTATACTTAATTAATAAATCTATTCCCTTGTTTGTTAATTTCTTGAGGGTTTGAGTTAAAGTGTCTCAAGTTTTGACTTCCTCTCCTTGTTCCTTGAAGCCAGTCTACTTAATACCACAAAAATCTCTCAGGCTCTAGACTCAATGGCACATATTTTGTAGCTCTTGAAATCTACAAGTTTAATCTCTCCATTTAAGAGTTTCAGTTTGATGACTATTCACACAAAATATACTAATTCTATTGTTTAGTCTGCTCAGGAAAAAAAAGAACTTGCAGATGTGAAACAGCAAACAATAATGCAACAGAAACCTTCAAATGAATACAACCCTATGAAATGGATGTAAACACGTACAAATGTAAAGAAAGAAAGTAAGCTTCTTGGTTTAGTGTGTGTTACTTCTTCACCTAAGAAAAGCATTTGGTGACAATAATGAAAAACTGTCTGATTCAAAAGGGCATCCGATTTGGCTGGTCAGCTTGACACTAGTCTGAGAGGGAAGTTGTCCACAGCAGAATTTATTAGCCCTGAAATGCAAAAAAGCCTGCCTGGATATTAATATCTCTCTTTATGAGATACTCATAGTGTAGTTTTATGGTGCTAAATGCTGCTTTCAGCTCATCCTCCTCTCTGCTTATTTGGTATAAATGGTAGATCCTGTTACTTGATTAACTAATAAAGAAATTAAGGCCACAAAATATTTTTATGTATTTCTTATATTAAAATGAACTATACAAAATGAAAAATAATTTTCACAACAACAAAATGGTTATTAAACCATAAAAATATGTGAAAATACATTTCTAATTGTTCAAAATGTTAAAGTCATAACAGTGACTGTGATTAATCTTTACTTTTTTAACAATGATTCATTCTATCACTTTTGTACTTAAGATCTTTCACTGGAAGAAATAATATTAGCAATCCGGTGGGTTTTCCAACAGGCTTAAAGGAAAAAAATGTTATTTGGTTCTTTTTCATTCACCCATCTAAACCGTGACTGCACTTCATTGTAAAAACTTAGGTAGAATTATACAGAATGTGTGTCTTCTCTGTGATGAATGGACACGGTGTAAATGATGTCTCTTTTTATGACAAAGTTTAGTACCACTTACTTAAAATGTCATACATTCCATGTATTTTGTGTATTTTAATAGGGATCATTTCACAAGTAAACAACTAAACATAAAGTTGAAATCAAAACTTATTATTTATTGTTTCAGGCTTGTAAAGTTTTTCCTTAATTTCTTAAAGTTTGGATACTAGTTAACACACACAGCCATCTTTTATAGCATGGCCATCATGGCATTATACAACATGTAATGCGTGTGTATCAGTTGTTTAGCAGTGTCCATTCAGCATGTGAATGTCCAAAACAGCGATGCCCATGAAAACGGACACACAAAATAATAAAATAATTATAATGATATAATAGTCATTACTGAAAAATGAATAATGTGTAACATCCAAAGGCAATTGTTAGAAATAAACTAATCACACATTCCTGTCACTCATATTCACACAGATTGTAATACTACCCACCAGCTGTTGTTCTAGATAAGAAGAGTATAAATCAAAGACAGTAAATTTATTTAATTATAGTGGGTTAATTTCATGAGATATTAAATGACAATAATTTACCTTAAATGGAAAGGAATGTCATAGATAGCCACGGTCTGCTATGTTTTCTCATCCTTACCTCAAAAACTGAAATTTACTTCTCTAAGGACATACTTCCTGATTACAGATTGTGCAGTCTTATACTGAATACCTTCCCATGGTGAGTTACAAGCACAGAGCTATAGTAAAATGTTTCTGACGCCACAGAGGTGTGCAGAAGATTAAAGGGAGGGCTGTGAAATTAAACATAGTCAAAACAAAGGCAAAAATATTAAAAACAAATTGGTCATGCAGATCTTTCATCTTGTATGAAAAGGGGAATTCAAAAATCAAAGTCAAAGAACCAAATTGAAAGTTGTTAGCTTGAAAAAACAAGAAATTCAATGACAAAGATTAGTCACAATATCCACAAACTAACTTGGACAAACCAGGAACAGTTGCTCAATGTTTTTCGGTTTTGATACTTTGAATTGTCAAATTCATCAAAACTTGATGTACTGGTTCCCTTACTAATCACAGTAGTCATATCACTGTCATTTAGGAGTGGATCCTGGGCCTCACCCACACATGATGGGTCTGACATCAATTGCTTGGTCCCAAAGTACCAGTCCACCCTCTGGATAAATCATGTCACTGGCTATGTAATCCTCCACGAAAATAGCCTCTGGGTGATTTGGACAAGACACCTTAGGAAGCGAATCACCACAGCTCATTGACGCCATTTTTTTCTATTTCTTCTTCTACAGTCATTACTAACAAACCAATGTTTCCAAGGTTAACCTTTACACCTATGACCTATGACACACATCACAGAATTCTTATTGACCCCATAACTGGCAACTTTCTAGCAGCCAAGACAACAAACCACACAAAATGGCGGGAACCATGACAAAAAGAAAATTGCACAGTGGTAAAAGGATTTTTTTAACACAATGAAAAACACTCCAAAAATAAATGTAAATACAATAATCCCTGACCTAGAAAGTATAAGTTCTCACTAAAAGAAATATACAGAAAAATACATTAGGCACAGAAACAAAGTTGAAATCATAGCAAAAATGGTTTACAGATTCTTTTTATAATTAGAACAACAAAAATGTACTTCATTTGTTAAAGTAACTTGGCGGTTAGGACTGCAATTATGAATTGTGAAGGCCTTGACTTTCTTGCCCTTCAATTATCTTTAAGGATACTGAAAACATTGATGGATTGAATGGATTTAAATTCTTTTAGAAGCCAGTGTGCCATTAATTAAAGTTTTAAAAAATATTATTTATTTATTGTTAAAAAAATTATTTTGGAAAGAATCCTTTCCAAAAGCCATTCAATCTCTCTGTCCTGTTCTGTAATTTAACAAGAGCTTCCATCATGCAGGGTTTCAGAAGTGCCAAAGTGCAGCCTCCACTCTACTAATAGATAAACTCTCTCAACAAAGGTAATTTGTTAAGTTCAAATTTTCTCGCTGTCAGATCACTTAGGTATAATACCTTGAAGGTTAATGTATTATACTGATATTTTTGGGAATGCTTTTTTTTTTTTTTTTTTTTTGTTCATAATGGAACTCTTCGTTATGCAGTTGTTTCATTTAAAAAAGCTCTTAAACATGTCCTTTCGGTCCAAAATGTTTCCTAGCTCTTCTAATACAGTGTTAAGGGTCTTGGTGAGATTTATTCATACATACACATGCACATATTGTACATTCATTATGTTATACTGTTTATAGTAAAGAAATTAAGTCATAATAAAATAGTTACTGAGAAAAATATAAGAGCTAAAATAAAAGCTTATCCTTTCATTATGGATTTCATATGGAAAAAATGGAGATATATAAATAGATAAGTAGACATGAAAGGCACTATGCAAGAGATAGATAGATAGATAGATAGATAGATAGATAGATAGATAGATAGATAGATAGATAGATAGATAGATAGATAGATAGATAGATAGATAGATATTTCGACTTGACTTTAATATCCTACATTAGCTGAAATAAATGTATGCAGCAATCAGGAATTCGATCCCTAGCACTGCATGATAATATGCAATTAAGAGGACAAGCAGAAGGCCGTTATAACATAATGAGACACAGAAATTCAGTCAAACATTCAGTGTGATATTTTTGAAAGTCTTTTTGTAAGGGCAGCATTAAATGATAACTGTTTACTAGGAAACACAGACCTTAAATATATTTGAAAGGCAAAGTACTAAAAAGTGTATATTATTACCTCATATGTGCCCAGGCAAAGATGTACCTCATCATTATCTGACTTGAATTATAAATAGCGCCTCATCTTCTGATTCCATACAGGAGTACCATACATGTGCCTAATGCAACATTGGGCATTCATTGAGGTTTTTCATCTTACATTCAGATTAAGTACCGGTAACTGTTTAAACTGAAATGATGCTGTAGACCTACACATGAATCACTTTTATCTAGGAATATCTGGTTGTAAACTGTAAGTCATGTAGGGCAATATAGCACCAACACTGCAAAAAATGTATATGCAAAACCTAAAAAAAATGGGTGTTGTTTTACTTTTATTTAACAAAAACATGTGCCAGTGGGTTAAGCAAACCTAACTTGACAAAGGTTCTTAAAATAAGCTAAATACAAGTTTATTGTTAATCCAATAAATCTTACAATAAAGAAAACAAGATTTAAAGGCTTGATATAAAAACTTTTCACTATCAGCCTACACATAAAGCAGGTCATACGTTAGACTTAGTAATTACTAAAGGACTAAAAGTTGATATAAAGCAGGTCATTGATACGGGTCTTTCAGACCATTTTCTTCTACTTTTTAATATAGAAATAATTATAGAAATAATAATAGAAAACACTCATGAGAAGCATATTGTTAAAAAACGCTTCTTTGACTCATCAGCAACTTTAAAACTTACAAACATTCTAACCAATCAGTCCATTTATAGTGCCAACTATAATAGCGAGGAGAATGTAAATAGTAAGGTGGAAAGATTTAATACTAAAGTGAGGGCTGCTGTTGACATAGTTGCACCTGAAAAGACAGTTAAAAAATCTTCTAGCATTGTTATACCTTGGAAGACCCAAAGAGTGTCTGATTTAAAGAGAACATGCCGTAGAGCTGAGCGTAAATGGAGGAAGACTAAACTAACTATTGACTATGAGATATTAAAAGTTAAAATAACAGAATACAATAACACAGTCCGTCTTGAGAGGCGCTGCTATTTCTCTAAGATTATAAATAACAATGCTAGTAATCCCAGAGTCTTATTTTCGACAATTGATCATCTGTTAAACCCAGGTAACTCAAAGGAATGCCTCCTAAGTACTTCCAGTAAAACCTGTGAGGCTATCGCTGTATTTTTCAATCAAAAAATTAATGATATTAGAAATAACATAGTATATCTCCCCAACACTAAGGATCCCCCGAAACCCCAGTACTCCATAATAAATAAATTAGAGTCTTTCACTAGGATAGATTTACCTGATTTACATAAAATAATTTCTCAAATGAAACCATCCACCTGTGCCCTTGACCCAATACCAACAATTTTTTTCAAAGAAGTATCGGGTGTGCTTATTGATAATGTTCTTGACATAGTAAATTCGTCATTAGATACGGGGGTCTTCCCAGACTGTCTTAAGACTGCGGTAGTTAAACCCCTACTTAAGAAAAATAATCTCGACCCCTCTGCTCTTGAAAATTATAGACCCATCTCTAACCTGCCTTTCTTAAGTAAAATTCTAGAGAAGGCAGTCATTATGCAGTTAAATGAGCACCTCAATAAACATGCTATTCTTGATAAATTTCAGTCAGGTTTTAGAACAAATCACAGCACAGAAACTGCACTCGTTAAAGTAGTAAATGACTTGCGGGTAAATGCAGACAGAGGCCATTTATCTGTTCTCATCCTCTTAGATTTGAGTGCCGCATTTGACACTATTGATCATAATATTCTTAAGAATCGCCTTAGTCAATGGGTGGGCCTCTCTGGCAGTGTCTTAAACTGGTTTAAATCCTACCTGTCAGGGAGAAAATTCTTTGTTAGTTGTGGTAATTATAACTCAAAGACACATGATATTCTATATGGTGTTCCACAAGGCTCTATCCTGGGTCCGCTGCTCTTCTCAATCTACATGCTTCCATTAGGTCAGATTATCTCGGGACATAACGTGAGCTACCACAGCTATGCTGATGACACACAGCTGTATTTATCAATAGCACCTGATGACCCCAAATCTCTTGATTCGCTAACACAATGTCTAACCTGTATCTCAGAATGGATGAATAGTAACTTTCTCAAATTAAATAAAGAAAAAACCGAAATCTTAGTGATTGGCAATAATGGATACAATGAGGCTATTAGAAATAAACTGGATGCATTAGGATTAAAAGTCAAATCGGAGGTAAAAAGCTTAGGGGTAACCGTTGATTGTAATCTGAATTTTAAATCGCATATTAATAAAATCACTAGGACAGCATTTTTTCACCTAAGGAACATAGCAAAAGTTAGACCTCTTATATCATCGAAAGATGCAGAGAAATTAGTTCATGCGTTTGTCTTTAGTCGGCTAGATTACTGTAATGCACTCCTCTCAGGACTACCCAAAAAAGACATCAATCGTTTGCAGTTAGTGCAGAATGCAGCTGCTAGAATCCTTACCAGGAAAAGAAAATCCGAACACATTTCTCCAGTTTTGATGTCACTACACTGGTTACCTGTGTCATTCAGAATTGACTTTAAAATTCTGCTTATGGTTTATAAAGCTTTAAATAATCTCGCCCCGTCTTATATATCGGAATGTCTGACACCTTATATTCCAAATCGCAACCTCAGATCCTCAACTGAGTGTCTCCTTAGAATTCCAAGAGCAAAACTTAAAAGAAGTGCTGAGGCGGCCTTCTGCTGTTATGCACCTAAAATCTGGAATAGCCTGCCAGTAGGAATTCGCCAGGCTAATACAGTGGAGCACTTTAAAAAACTACTGAAAACACATTACTTTAACATGGCCTTCTCATAACTTCACTGTAATTTAATCCTGACACTCTGTATATCCAATTCATTATAATAACTATTCATTCAAAATTTGTACTAACCCCTACTCTCTCTTCTGTTTCCTTTTCCGGTGTCCTATTGGTGGTGGCTTGTGCCACCACCATCTACCCAAAGCACCATGATGTTCCAACAATGATGGATGGATTAAAAGCCAGAAGTCTGTATAACCATCAGCATCAAGTGACTCCGTGAGAACCCTAACTACAAAGAGGACTATTTCATTTATGTTAGGTAGAATGCCCAAAGGGGACTGGGCGGTCTCGTGGCCTGGAACCCCTACAGATTTTATTTTTTTCTCCAGCCTTCTGGAGTTTTTTTTTGTTTTTTCTGTCCACCCTGGCCATCGGACCTTACTCCTTTTTATGTTAACTAAGGTTGTCTTATTTTAATTTCTTATTTGTCTTTTATTCTTCTTTTCTTCATTATGTAAAGCACTTTGAGCTACTTTTTGTATGAAAATGTGCTATATAAATAAATGTTGTTGTTGTTGTTGTTGTAGCTTACATTTCATTTTTTGCAGTCAACCCGATATTAAATTAATATTCCCATAAATGCTTACAGTTTTTATTCCAAACAAAAGTGCAAACATTCTTGCTTATTAATGCACCAAAATATTCAGGAAGCACATCTAGTTGATTCTACAAATTCTGTATAATGGCATCTAAAATGGTGTGTTTAATTGCTTTGTCATTTTGATGTATGTTTAATGTTCAAAAACAGATGTGTCTGTGTTTTATTTTTTTCTTTACATCCTAATTATTACTGCATGTATTTAGTACTACCCCATATTACTAAAGTACTTGTCCATTATAGAGATACAAGTCATGAGAAATAGTTTAATTGGCAAAGATGACAGATCTAATAAAGACATCTTATTTGTTAAGTTAACAAAGCAATAAATGCATAAAAATTGAAGGGAAGTTTTTATTTTCCTCTTCTGATCTGGATTAGCGATCATTGTGGGCCCTGCAGAAAAAATGTGTAAACTCTTTTAAATTTCAGTACTTACAGACTGGTAAATATGCTACTTTGTCTCAGTTTATGCTCTGATTCTTAGAATTCTCATTTCAAAGAGAGTGTGGCATCATGTGAATTTCCCATTGGGATTAATAAAGTATCTATCTATCTATCTATCTATCTATCTATCTATCTATCTATCTATCTATCTATCTATCTATCTATCTATCTATCTATCTATCTAAAAAGGGATTCACTGCAGTTTACATTTGAATTAGCTTTGTATTTGAGTAGCTGTTTTGTTTTTAACATTTGTTTCAGATGCTAGAAGCAGGTATTTATAAATTAGTGTTAAAATTAACCATATTGCTTAGGTCTGAAATGACTCGTAATTGTGCACATCTATTGATTGAGGCAGAATCAAAACAAAGGCAACACAATTATAATTATAATTAATAGTTTAATTAAAAAAAAACATTATTACTTTTTAATGTTAAAATCACCATTGGTGATGATTAGATTTAAAATATAGTAATGAAGATAAGTAAAACTTTTCACTATTTGAAAATGTCTACTGTCATAATAAACATTGTTTTATGTGGGGTTTGTGTTATTTTACAGTTCTGTATGATGGAGAACTTATTTATCAGAATTTCTAAATATTTTTATTCATTTTGACAAAGTTTTGTTTTTTCGTTTCTACCAGTCTTTTGTTTACACCACATGGGAGATGCATTACATGGCCTTGATCATCACATTCTTGAGGTCTCAGGCAGTGACAACATACATATGGTGGCTCTGTGATTGCTGTGTCCTTCATTGGACAAAACAACAAATCTTTAGAGTAATTAGCTTTCAAACAAATGTAAGGCAAATGATAGCAGTCCCTTTTTGTCTTTGACTCCTGATTTTTGATTTTCGCCTTTTTTATTGCTTGAAAGGTTACGGCACGGTGGGCATGACAGAATGAAACTTGTCTGAGATAAATTCTTGACCTATCGGCCAGTTTACTGAGAAGTGAGAACACATAGTCTATCCTGACCAAAAAAGTTGTTCAGTGCAAATATGCAGCATTGGACTTCTTAAAGAGGAACTAAAATACAGTCTGTACATCACATTCATCACATTTGAGATTTAAGTTTGTCACATCAATGCATGTTATAATAACAGCTTAGTAATATGAATCAATATAGATATGAGTTTGTTTGCCTGCATTGTCCTACTTGATGATGAGTGTTGTCACTTCCCAGTTTCTCAGGAATGTTGCCTATGCATGAGTGAGAGTTGCCATAAATACATGCGCAATTCCACATCAGGTTTCTTTTATAAATCCCGACATTTTTTTGTGGGAAGTTATGTACACACATTTCAAACCTCTTTGTGTGTGTGTGTGTGCAAGCTTTATAAATGAGGCTCCTGGTCTTTAAAGATTTTTACTAAGCTGAACAAAATAACTACCCTTTCAGTGGAACATGACAGAGGTTGGATTACAACAGAAGAAACCCCACATTCAACTATAAGTCATGCCGTCTGCACCTCATAATGTTGGGCTGCCAGCCAGGACCACCTCTGGACCAAGTCATCAAAGGTAAGATAAATGGGCTATAAACATTTTTCATGTCTGCTGTGGCAATATGCTTTAGTCATCAGGCTTGTTGGTTTGAGTTCTTGAGTTTCCTATCATTTTTGTTCCTCATCTTCTCTTTAGTGTGTACATCGCAGCTATTTAACTGTTACTGCCTGTTAATTGAGGCAGCAAGCTGAGCTTGTCATGAGCGGATTCAAGCTTTATAACTGTGGTTTTCAAGTTCAGTGCTTTGGGATCCCTGTGGCTGCAGATTTATACTGTACTGCAACTAGCATCATAATGAGTGAGTCATTTTATACTAATTGAGGTCATTGATTAATTAGTCACTCTGCTTTTAAAAAAAGCTCTGTAGTATAAGGTATACATTTAAAAGAAATGTAGGAATATTTCTGTTTCTGCCACGGCTGTTAAGTGGTTAACTATCTTTTCTTGTTTTCTATTAATTCACCTTTTATGTAGGGTTTGACCCATTAATTGTATTTTCATATTGATTGATGATGAGCAGAGTAGACATCAGGGCAAATGAGACAGAATGCTAAAAAGGCTGGGCCTACTAGCATGCTCATTAGTAAACTACTGCTTAAATAACCAGAGCATCGGGGAAAAAGTGGAACCAGGCTCTGAAAGTCTAAAAAAATTTAAATGCTAAATTACCCTAATGTAACATACATATATGCTTATTATATTAGTCACAATTTGGCACACCCAAACATGAAAGCACTGAAACTGTGATATAATATCTTGCTTAATTAAGGTAGGAGTTCAATAAAAAGCAGAAGTTGGTTTTGTGACACAAATCTGCAGCCACAGGATTCCCCCAAGAGTGAACCTGAAAAGCACTGCTTTACAGGAAGATGTTGGGTTTACTGCAAAGCCTGCAAGCAGCTGTGTATGTAATCTTGCTATTCTTCTGTAGCCCCACAGGGCAGTAACATTATTTTAGTTGGTCACCATTATGCTATAGGAGCCGGAGGTCATGAGGCAGTGAAACATAGTGCAACTGGGGAATAAAAACTGCTGGGGTAGGTTCACCACTTTTTCACAGGACCATATAAAAATTAATTTTACTTACACCAGTGGTAAATGTTTGTGTGAATGGGCCTTGGAACAAACCAGTCAGAAAACTGATGTACAGTTAACTTAAACAGCTCAGATAAAAGCTAACCATTTTTTCTATTGTATTTGATTCTGGCATTATACTGTAGGTTTACTGGGTCATTATTGTCACATGTACAGAATTCTGATGTTGTTACAATTTATTTCTGTTATAATAAAATCAGAACTGTGATTTTCAGTTTGTTTCTTTAAAGGTTATTCATTTGTCTAATTATGCATTTACTGTATTTATTGATCCAAGAAATGCAGAAGTATTTCGGACTGTTTAACCAATCAAGATTGAGAAATGTATTAAGATTATAGTGATCTCAAATTTTGTTTCTAATTTTAGAAAATGATTCAGCCTCCCACCCACATATTTTCAAATCACTTAATTTAATTGCAAGATTTCATGTAGAGAGCTATCCTAGATAGAATAGGACTCAACAATGAATGGGTGAATATTCTTAAGAATATTAAAAAAATAAAATAAAACAACTTCATGGCACTTTTTGTGTAAAACAAGGTCAGCATTTGTGGGCATCATTTCAGAGCTTAGATCTAATTTTCCTTCATGCCCATTGCCCCTTTATACTGTATATAAGGAGCTCATTCTCCCATCATAAAGACAGATGCAACAAAACAAAAGAAGAAGCAGTAATAAGGTCATTGTCCTTTACAAAAAAAGAATGAACAAATGATGCAGAATGCCCTTATTTGTTAAAAAAAGACTTCAATAATATACAGGCTTGGACAGGTTCGTGGAAGATGAAATTTAATGTATGGAAATGTAAGGTATTACATGCAGAAACTAAAAATGTTAGATCTGAATACACAATGGGAGGTCTGAAAATTGAAAGTACACCTTATGAGAAGGATCTAGGAGTCAGTGGACTCCTCATTATCTACATCAAGATAGTGTACATAAGTGATCAAGAAGCCTAATAGAATTTTAGTTTACTGTATATTATAACACAGGTGTCGAACTCCAGTCCTGGAGGGCCTCAGTGGCTGCAGGTTTTCATTCTAACCATCTTCTTCATTAGTGACCAGTTTTTGCTGCTAATTAACTTCTTTTGCCTTAATTTTAATTAACTTGACTCCGCCCCTTTGTTGTTTCTTTTTCCTTAATCAACAGCAAAACAATAATGAGACACAAAACGAGCTGCCCACACGACCAGCTATCCACAATATCTGAAAATAAAGGAAGGTGTAGGTATCAGTAAGACTGATCTCTCAGATCACCAAAACATTTTGACGGTGTTCTTAGAAAAAACAGAAAATCTACAATTTTGGAAATGTCTGCTTTGGCAGAATGAGAGCAGCAACAAGCCATGGAATTAAAGAACGAGTTTAATTAACAGTAAGAATCAGCTTCTCAATAAGAAACTGGTTGGAGTGAAATTGGTTAGAGTTTAAAGACCCAATTTAGCTGATCATCTGTTGGCTCGTTTCACATCTCATTTCTGATTGGCTGTCATTTAATGAAGAAATGAATCAAGTCCGAGCACTGAATCCTTAATAACAGGGCTATTAAAACAAGGGGCAAATGGGTTAATTAGCAGTGAAAACTGGTCACTGATTAGGAAAAAGGTTAGAATGAAAACCTGCAGCCACTGCGGCCCTCCAGGCCTGGAGTTCGACACCCCTGTATTACAATGTATAGTGTACAAGTGAAAGGAGGTTATGATTAAGTTATAAAACATAATAGTGAGGCTTCATCTGGAGTGCTGTGTACAGTTTTAGTCTCCATATTACAAAAAAGAAATGGCAGCACTAGGGTAAGTTGAAGGCTTAAGGAGAGCGACTAGGCTGATGGTGGACAGTAAGACTTTAGAGTCCATCAAATCTCAACTTGAAGTGATTTCCAACCATCTAGGTGAATAGGATGGATGAGCTTGTCAGGCTGAGTGTCAAGTTTTCATGGAAATTTTTGTAATGTTGTTATAAAAAGAAGTTATTAAATGAAAAATGACATGGCCATGGGTCATATAGTCTACCCAAAATTTAACTCCAGACACACTCATCTGCATTAGCCACTTTCTATATTTATATGAAGAACCTTTTCAATAATCTAAACAATGAACTTGTCAATTCCCCAAGCCTATAGTCTGTGCTTTTTGGCATTTTAGTGTCAAGACCCTACAGAGATAGACTTCTTTAACACAAAAGAAAATGCAGCAAGTTTACAACCAGACAAAGCCTTTTGCATGAAGATAGAATGATCTTTGCAAAAATCATGAACAGGAGTAGGAAGCCACTTCTGATTCTCTGTAAAATTCCAGACCTGTTCATTATTAATTACAATAAAAAAGGAATTCCCATGGTAGAGAACCATTTAGTTCAGCCTTTAGAAAGAGCATTTTAGACTTTGCAGATGTGGGCCTAAAGTCACTTAATGCATTTTTAGTTAAACAAAATCCCTTGCCACACCATTCTTTACATAACCTCACAATGCAGGTAATGTGCCTCATTCGGGACTCCATGAGCAACCGCTCATTCAACACAATCAAACCAACGGTACCCAAGGATTTTCCGGAGAGACACAGTACCAAAGGAGCAGTCTTCGTCTCAGGTCACTGGATAGCGTCCATGTCTCACAACCATATAGCAAGACAGGAAGCACCAGGACACTAAAGACTTGGACCTTCATCCTTTTGCATAGATATCGGGAGTGCCACACACCCCTTTCCAGTGACCACAAGACCCCCCATGTTCTCCCAATCCATCTACTGACTTCACAGGAAGAGTCACCAGAGACATGAATGTCACTGCCCAGGTAAGTAAACCTCTCAACAAGGTCAACACTCTCTCCGCAAACAGACACACTGCTGAGGACTGTGCCCAAGAGGTCATTAAAGGCCTGGATCTAGGTTTTTATCCAGGACACTCACAAGCCCAGACACTCAGACTCCTCGCTCAGTCTCTCGAGCGCCCTGATCAGAGCCTCCATTGACTGATCGTCAGCAAAGTCAAGATCCGTGAACCTTTCTTCACCAACAGATGCCCCACAGCCGCTGGACCCCACGACCTTGCCCAACACACAGTCCATACAAGCACTGAACAGAGTAGGAGCAAGAACACACCCCTGACGAACCCCAGAATCAACTGGGAAAAACGTAGAGGTCCTGCCTCCACTCAGCAAAGCGCTCACAGTATTAGTGTACAGGCTGACCATGATATCCAGCAACCTCAAGGGGAACCCGGGAATCCTCAGGATGTCCCACAGGGCAGCTCGATCAACTGAGTCGAACGCTTTGCAAAAAGCGACAAAGACTACAAAGAAACTCTGCCGATATTCACGTTTGCACTCCATGAGAACCCTCAGTGCCAGGATGTGGTCGATGGTAGACTTCTTAGGCGTAAAACCAGACTGTTCCGGTCGCTGGTAAGTGAGCAAGTGATAACAGATCCTATTGAGGACGACCCTAGCATGGACCTTACCCGGCACCAAGAGCAGTGTTATCTCCCTGTAGTTGTTGCAATCCAGGTGATCACCCTTCCCTTTCCAGATAGGGACGACAAGTCCCGTTTTCCAGTCAGTTGGGATGATGCCAGTCTCCCAAATGAAAGTAAAGATTACTTGCAATGCCAGGAGGACAGCCTTACTACCAGCCTGGAGAAGTTCACCCTGCATACCACAGATCCCTGCAGCCTTTCCCCCCTCAGCTGGTCCACCACCTGTGCAATCTCAGTGAGATTGGATGGTTCACAGCAAATTGGAGGATCAGCCTCAAGAACCGTGGACCCAGAGAAATCCAACGTCCTAGGATCAGCTTTGAACAACTGCTCAAAGTAGCCAGCCCAGCGGGTCACAATTGCAGTGTCATCCGTAAGGACTGTTCCATCAGCTACCCTGACTGCGACTCTCCAAGGAACAGATTCAGATGTGCGTAATGCTTTGATTCCTCTGTAAGCAGGACATGGGTCGCTAGACCACAGATGGTGTGTCACTTACTCACAGAGTGCAAAAAACATATAAAAGTACAACACAAAGAAAACACTTTGATAGTAAAGGAAAAAACAACTGCTCTACATAATTGAAAACATAGAAACCCTATTAATTCACAGCTTTGTCTTAATTATAACAAAGTCTTAAGAAAATACACACATCTCCTCAACCAGGTTTGATGTTTAATATTTTATATACAACTTAACATGGAAGCCCCAAGTTAGCAAGAACTCGTCTCTTTATTTATAATGCCAGAACATCATGCACCTCTCCTAACTTTGTCTTGATTTTCATCTCTCACTCCAGTCTTCTCCTATTGCTTGTCGAGTTTGCTGGTGAACTTGTTCCCTGAATTTTCCATGTAACTTGCTTAGGCAAACTTTTTCTTTCCCAGTATCCCATGAAGCTTTGAGGCCAGCACGACATTAAAAAGCTTTAGCAGCCATATCAGACAGGAATACTACTACCCAATCTGTGCTACATGCCTGATTTACACTGTTAATGTACAGATGTACTAAAAGCATACTACACCACACACTTTACAGAGCTGCCTGATCTGCTTTGCACATGCACAAATAATTTGACATACAAATGCATGTGTGAGGTCTGTACTCCAGCTTTATTTACACATCGCATGTGTTAATTAAAAAAAAAAAAAAAAAAAAAAAGTGTTTTCATGTGAGGAGTGCATTAACTGACCACAATAAGAATATTCTGAAAAATACTTTGATGTTCTGCATAGATTTATTGTATGTGTTGTCTTCACTGCTGGATTAAACATGTCATGCTCCTTGCTCTGTAGCGCAGATCGGGTAGTGACAGGATGAGCCCTCCGAGTATATAATGCTAATCCCTTGCATCATAGGCTTAGCAGATGCAGACAGAGTTGAAGGAATTGGAGTATTGTGGACTCTGACTGGAGGCACAGGGGCTCAGTAGTTAGAACTGCTGCATCACAAAGCAACAAAAGTTGCCAAGATAATCTACAAAGAGTGACAATTTCTAAGAAATGTATTTATTTGAGAAGCCTCATATATTTTTTTTATAGGGGCAATTAATTTTACTGGAACATCTTTAGTTCCCTCCAACTTTAGCATTTAAAAGTGCAAAACTAAATCTTTCATCTATGCCAAAATTCATCATTGGGTTCAGATGTGTAGAAAAGGAACATGGCAACAACATACCTGTAGTATTCCTAGAAAGTGTGACAAAATGGACTGATTAACACCCTATTAGAGACATCCTGAAATGTTTTCGGCCTGTCATGGATGTGAAAATCTACTGTTGTAACATCTGAATGTCTGAACAATGTATTAAATGTCATTTACAAAATTAGTAATCATCACTGTCCCTTGATTCCCAATTCACATGGTGTCCATCACAATTAAACATGGAGTAAATACCTGAATGGCTTACATTATTTCTGTCATCTCTCCCCTTTATCATTGTCACTCTGGGGGGGGGGGGGGGGGGGGGGGGGGGGGGGGATATAAAGTGTGTTCAGCTAAAGCTGAAATGGATATATTTAAACGCAGGACAGTGGTTTTAAATGTGAGTTATTCTCTTTTACCGCTCCTGTTTATGATAAACATCATCCCAATGTTAAAGATCACAAGGATGCAATTTTGATACAGTCAAATTCATTACATAGAATATATGAAAGTAAGGCAAGGAAATTTCAATGTACACTATCTGGACTTGGGGATCTTCCCATTCTGTTGCCATACTGTTATACTGTAACAGGCAGTGCTCTTGTAAAGAAAAAAAAGTGCCACATATACACCATACTATATAAACATATTTCATTAAGCCAGAAAGATTTTACCTTAAAGTGTCCAATGAATGTAATTTTAATTAGATTTTTTTTCTTAAACTGGACTCCAAAGCCATTACCTTTTTCGGTCCGGAATAAATGAGCCACCCTTCAGAGTAAATTCAGGACAAGCAATACTTCCCCATGGAGACATGAAGTATGAAACAAGCCTGCTGTGACAAACCAATTGTGAAAATATCAAAAATATGAAAATACTTAGCTGTAGCAAGATGAGAAAAGACAGTCAGAAAAAAACATTCTTGGTAGGGACCACATAAAAAGTTTCTTGTGAATTCAGCTTGTTTTGATTACCTGTGAATGTTTTTGCCACATTTGATTTTCTAGTGTTCTAAAATTTTATTTTTTTATGCTTTGTTATGGTGTGTGTTATGGTTTGCCTATACGGATACTTTCCTGTTATGGTGGTATACCTCTACATATGTCAACTGATGGCATCTTAACACATTAACATTAAATGAGCAATATTTTGGTTGATTGTTTGTTTAAGAAAAGTAAAGGAACAATTCTTAAGATCCAAAAGTACTGCAGTGAATCATTTTGGTTACATCTTTTGGTAATAAGCCACTTTACTTCTGACTCTGATATCTGGTTTGCCCAATCCAATCTTTTATTACCTGTCAAATGTTATAATTTAAGGGTTTTGTGCTCATACCTTTGCTACTTGTAAAATCATGTTTTTTTTATAAAAAAATCCTTACTGATGACTCTAACAAGTTGCACATATTTCCTTTTTTAATAAAATTGTACAGTTGAATCCCGGAATCAATCACAATACATATGGACAAGATACACTTAATCCTAATAACCTAAAAAAGTACTCTTGGTCTGTAACATTGTCATCTGAAAAATCCCAACACCTCTAGTGATTCAGGTGCAATTATTGTATGGTTTGCTCATAACTACTCTTGGCATCCTTCTCTGTGTTTTAGTAATAGTATGGGTTTGAATGGACTTTCTAGGGTCCCCATTCCAGGCAGGGAGCACACATCACAACATCTTCTCTCCATGTCTCAGTCCAGGTGCCAGGAGATCAATCAGTCTTCTAAGCTGTAGCATGTAAAAAAGGGAGGTCAGCCCATTATGAATTATGTTTTAAACTGCCAAAGAATAATATTGTAGAGTGAGGGCCTCTTCTTGGGTTTTTTCCTTAATGGGACTTGTATTGTATTCTCTGATCCTTCATCTCTGAAGGACAACAGGCAGCAGCCGGAAATACGTATTATACTGCCAGTCTGACGGTTCACAGCTGTGTACTGTACCTGATCAATTTTAATTTGCTCAGTGAATTTTGCTTCTAAAATGCAATGTATTTTGCCAGTTAGATATCAAAGTATGCTCAGACTTTGATATTTTTAACACACATTTTATTATCAATAGATTTTCTTGAAGATTACTAATTTGCACAAGTACATAGACTCAGTGGAGTGTTGTACACAGTGGAGATGCACGACTACTGCAACCTGTTGACGTGGTGAATGTTTTAATGAAAGTAGGCTGTGTTCACTAGACCACCTATCAAACAAAACTTTTGAAATAGCTTAGCCCAATCGTAACACAATTTGTTAATGCCTATAACACCAGAGTTTATACTTTAGCTAAAAAAAAATACACTAAGAACTACAGCCTTTAGCTACAGGTTTCTCAAACTGTGGAGTAATCTACTTATTTATTAACATTACAAAGACAGTTACTTTAGGCATTTCAGTTAAGGTACATAATTGTAGAAAAAGTATGCTCTAATTAGAACTGATGTGAAGGCTGTCCATGTGCGTGTGTATGTGTCTGTGTGTGTTTTTCCCATTTCAGTAGCAAAACTTTGATTTGCTCCAACTAACTCTTTCTCTTCTCTGTGTTCTATGGTGGCACTGTGTATTACTGCCGTTTTATGTTATCTCTTTTAATTTGGAAATTCAACCTCAGTGAATTTGTCTTTGCCAGTGACAGACCCCGTGATAGACCTTTGTGATTTTTTTTTTTGTTTGTATATTGAAATTTTTGTCTAAGTATTTATATTGTAGTGGGGCTGGATATTCAGCTGATGTAGGACACTCAAAATCTGGAGACAGGATCTGGTTATTCCTCTTCTGTGTAAGAACCTAAACAGAATTTTAAAAATACATACATCTATATACATTTATTGGATATATATTTCATTCATTCATAAATGCATTCTTAATAAAATGTTTTATATAGCACCTTATCCCAAATCCAAGGTCACCTCACAAAATTAAGTGAAAAATATGTACCAAGAATGCCACAGGACAAACAAAATATTAGAAATGATGACTTAATAAAATAATAGTTTTGGATAATCTGCACTGATAACTCCCTGAGTAACCAGTTTGGTTTGGGGAACAGAGAGAGACCAGAGGCAGACGACCTGAGGAAAGGAGCTGATGTATAAGAGCAGAAAGAGAAATATGGGCAAGGTCATTAGACTCTTTAAATGTAAGTGTAAGGAGTTTAAATTGAATTTGAATGGTTAGAGGAAGCTAGTAGAACTGGAAAAGAACAGCAGTGACATGTGCATATTTTCTAAAATAACTGAGAAGTAGGGCTGCTGTAGTTTACTGAGAGTTTACAGTTTACATCATATAATGAGCTACATTAGTCTAGATGTGAGGTAATGAGAGCATGAATTACGATCCCTGCATCATGGAAAGTGAAGAGTGGAGACAGGCAATATTATCTGAGTGATAGAATGTAGCTTTAGTTAAAGAGTTAATGTATGTCTAGAAATAGATTGTATTATAGTTACTCTCTCTGAAGGCAGTTCGTAATTTTGGTGTTGTTTTTGATTCTACACTCTAAGTTAAGAGGAAAATCATTCATTAATTCATTCATTTTCCAACCCGGTTATCTAGTTCATCTGTTTGCAGAGTGAATTATATATTGTCTCACATGTGAGCTTCATTTGTGTCTTCCACTGTTCAAAATGAATGGCACATGGAAGGCTACACCACAGCCTAACTGCTTTCCAATTCTGGCTTGAGGCAGAAGTACATGAACCAGTTGGTGGACTTGTGGCTCCACACAAGCCCAACCTCCATTTCCACCCCTTCCAGTCTAACCACGACTTAAACCAGGCATTTCTAAGAAGATGCCATCATATTAAAAAGCACAGTGGCAAGACACAAACAGGTCAACCAAACCTGCACTTTAAATGAAGAGTGCATACTTTGACAACACCGTTAAATAGGGTAGCACCCTGTTGCCTTGAACTTTTATTGAAGCTTTTTTTCTGATTTCCTTTAATGCCATTATATATGGGTTTAAAAAATAAAGGAAATCGCTACATAGCTATTTCAGTGGGGCAGTAGGCCATTATAAGCTGCCAGGACAGCTTCTGTGTGCCTTGTCTTGCCTGGCTATGGATCTTGCAAATATCACAGTCAGCAATGTAGTAATATGTCTCCAAGTGCACTTTTATTTTTAATAAACCATGTTATCTCTCTCCGTGAATTTTTCAGTTAACCTTTCTTGATAAACATGTATGCTCTCATATTTTAAGTCAAATGATTAAGAGTGGCAGTTTGGTGCAGTGTTTGGTGAGTTGAAAATCTGGCCTGGCTGATTTCTTTGTGAAAACTGAACCTATGTCTTCATTGTTTACATGCAGGCTCCACTGTTTATCTCCCACATTCCTAGCTCATACATTATTGGATGAATATGTGAGTGAGCCTTGTAATTGACTGGTACCCATTCAGGGCTTATTCGTGCTTTGCAATACATCGGTTGTCAGGATAAGCTTTGGTCCTATATGTTCAAGATTTGAATTATGCAGGTAAAGGAAACAGATGAAAAGATGATCCAGAGTCTTTCTCTTTTACTTTAAATTTCAAATACATGGACATCACAGTTTAAGATTATGCCCTTTTGTCCACAGTTGCCCACATCTGTTGATACAGTACAGAAATACTTTTGTTTATTTATTTGCCACAAGCGAGTTTGTATCGTAGACCTGTGTCTTTCAAGACTGTTACCATTTGTTTCATTTCCATCTGTTTTTTGGACAGTTTTCAATATTTTGTTTACAGTTTGAATCATTTACTAGTTACATTTTTTTTTTAATTTTCACAAATGATATCATGAGTTTTTGATTAAGACCAAGATCAAATGTGTTGAAGCTTAATCTCTGGGCAGGCATAGAGGTACATGGTAGCATGGATGGGTGGCCCTCCACAGTGTTGGTGTGGAGACTGGCTGGACCTGCATTCACATGCAGACGGATGTGGTTCAGTTGGTTTCCTCGTTAGCGCTCTGGGATTTCCAATCAAAACACATGTGCCCACGGGAATAATAGGAGCCTGAGTTGTGAGAGTTGGAAAAAATAGAACAGGAAAAGATCCAGAGACAGAGGTTAAAGAAAGGAATGAATGAAAGGATGAAGAGTGAGAACTGAGGAAGAGCTGCTGCTATAGTGAGGAGGCAGGCAGTTATGAATGTTGGGCAGTTGGGCTGACCACACAATGCTCAGAGTAAAGTTGCTCCTGCTGAGCATCAAAGGAGCAGACGTGACCAACCACTGAGTGAGCATCTGCTGAAGGCCTAGGAATGGTGGCAGGAACAACAAGCAGGCCTTGCTGAGGGATGGTGGTGAGGAACACAAGCCATATATAAGGGATGGTTGCACCTGTTGGCGGACATCACCTCTTTCTGAGGAGACAGTAAAGGTAAAGCAGAGGAGACATCAGTTTTAGAAAAGTACAGAAGCTCATGATTGTTTTCAAAGTCAGATCCTGTGTTTTAACCATGGATTTTTGACCTGTTTTGGGATTTAATTTTTTTTTTCTTTTCACAGATTTTAAACTCTGTATGAGCACTTATTTTATTATGGATTGCTTGTTGAGTTTTTGAGGAATCTTGCACTGCACTTTATTTAATTTGGAACATTTTGAAAATAAAAGCACTGTGTTTTGATGCACCAACCTCTTATTGATATGTGTTCTCATTGCCAAATCTATCCTCAGTCAGAACAATTGATGTCAGAGGATTAAGGGAGTATGCCAGCTGCATCCAAACCAGACATAACATTAAGGTTCTAGACCCATTTGTTTGCGAATAATTGTGTGACAGAGAGACAGACATTAGTATTTTCTATAAATAGATTTTTGTGACTTCTTGCTTATTTTATTTAATGGGCACCATCATTTTGTGCTTTGTTTTTCATAGGTGCTGTCATATTCTTTATAGAAACAATACCCACTGCTAGTCATGTGTTATGTTTCAGCCAGGGTTTTCCCCAGGCTGGGGTTCAAATTTCTCATTCATGTCTATTTTGTTCATTTTTTATGTTGTTGATTTAGTTTCTATATACATATGTGCCTATCATTATCAAGGGATTAACCCACAGTCCTTTGTGGTTCATTGAATGCACTGGTTTTGATGAGTTCTCTGGTAATTACTCCTCCTTTTTTGATTATCGAATCTTTGTATTTTCACCTCTGTGCTGTTTTTTGACCATTCTTGGGATTTGTGTTTTGGGACTTCTATTCCTTGGATTGCCTTGTTGTGTCAGGCATCTACTTTTTCCCTTTTGTGCTCTTAAAAGTTTGCTTTGTCATAAAGCTATTTTGTTTGTAAATAGATCTTTTGTTAAAATCCTGTGTTGCCCTTTCTGATTAGCCAAGGTTTGACAGTGAGCACGTCTGAGTCATTTTTAGGACTGATTAGGCTTAGGAACACCAAGTTCAGAACACATACGTTATAATCAAAATACTGCTACAAGACATGGTGGTGCACACACAGAAGTACCTGAACTTTGACTAACCATGAAAGGAAAGCCATAGACACACAAATACTAAAAAGTGCTTTGTTAAAACAAGTTATAGGGTGGTAGGATTTTGGTTCGATCTTGATTTTTCTCGTTTTAATTTCAAATTCCTTTTGGTTTGGGTGTTTTAGCTTGCTTTCTGATGACTCTTTTGAACATCCCATTTTGAGAAGCCCTAATTTTCTGGTCACAATTTCTTTCCAAATGTAATCTTAATAGTAGCAGCTCAGGATGGTGGCTTATATCCACAAAACAATACAGAAGATAGTTTAGTCTTTAATTACAGGCACCCAGCTGTCATGAACAACAGAAAACATAAAACTAGAACTATTTTTGTTCGATACTATTTTTGTTACTCAAGTATAGGAAAAATAGCAAATATGAGAACAGAAAGTTATTTATCTTGGTCACAGAAAATAAAAAGTTATAATACCCCAGAGTTTTGATGTGACTTAATTCAACAGGCAGAACAAAAATAGGACATCAATTTTAATATATGCATTTCCTCCTCCTCTTCCAAAATCCTTCTCTTCCCAGCTCACAGATGTATTCACATAGTGTATATATATACTATAATATAAAGTTACCCTAGAATTTAAAGAGTCACTTATAAGATACAGAACAAGAGTAAATGTAGACCAGGGCCCGTAAGAGATAGAGAAATCCCCAACATGCAGTATGAGTAGACACCAGGGGCTAATATGCCATGTCTCTGCAAATGATAACTTTAAGGTGAATTTGGAGTTAAGGAAAAGCTCTGAGGGACTGACAGGAGCCCCAGTGCTTCCAAGGTGGCAGGTGACAATAGAAATTTTCCACATTTCTTTAATTCAATTGCTCCTGTGCATCTGAGTGTGCAATTTTTGTTCACAAGAGTGTTTTCTGTAAGTGGTTTATTTAACAATAATTTAGTAAAAATACATGTTTGGAACATTTTGAGCAAACTCCTGGATGACTTGATATATGAATTATGCAACATTAGGTTAGGTTAGGTTTAGGTTAGGTTAGGTTTCTTTATTTAGTCATGTTTACACAGGAAAACATGAAATTTGCCTTCTCAGTTGCATCTAATAACAGGTAACAGACAGAATGAAATAAAACAGACAAATAGAAATAAGAAAGGTTAAGGTAAGGCAGTTAGATAAAACATATTTATACCAACAAAAAAGGTTACAGGATATATATAAAAACCTTAAACATTATCTCCGATATTTCTTATTGAAAAGTTGTATGGCACTAGGAAGAAAGGAGTTTCTGGAGCGATTTGTGTGGGTTTTCAAAGCAACTATCCTTCCTGATTTACTGAAGTTTAGTTCTACATGTAATGGATGTCTGTCATCAGTTGAGATGATTTCCAGTTTCTTTAGCATTGCCCTCTGACACACACTAGTCAAATCATCTACATCAGCCCCAATAACTTTAGCTGCATACTTCGGAATCTGCTGGAGCTTTTTTGAGTTTTGGTTTGTCAGACTATTAAACCAGGCAATGAAACTGAAAGTGATCACGGACTGGATCATACTACAATAGAAGGACAACATGAGGTCCTTGTCTACTTTAAATAGTTTGAGTTTATGGAGGAGAAATAAGCGCTGGTTGCATTTAGAAAATAATTTTTTTGTATTTGTATTCCAGTTAAGATTGTTATCTAGGTAAGTTCCTAAGTATTTATATTCATTCACTATTTCTATCTCCTCTCCCAGAACTACAATAGGTGAACATACAGATTTCTGTCTCTTAAAATCAAATATCATTTCTTTGGTCTTTTTTACATTCAGAGTGAGAGAGTTTTTATTGCACCAGTTTACCATACAGTCCACTTGATTTAGATAGTGGCTTTCATCCTCCCCAGATATGCGTCCTATGATCATGGTGTCATCCGCATACTTAATAATGGAGCAGTGGTCATTGTTCTGTCTCAGGTCACTTGTGTACAGAGTAAACAGTAATGGTGATAAGACACACCCCTGTGGACTTCCTGTGTTTGAATGAAGAGCTTTTGAAAAAGTGTCCTGAACTTTAACTGTCTGTGAACGATTTAAGAGAAAGTTCTGAATCCATAGTATGACAAATGGGTTTACATTCATACTGTTAATTTCCCAATCAGTATATGAGGCTGTATAGTATTGAACGCTGAAGAAAAATCCAAAAATAGTGCTCTGACATATGAACCAGGCTAATCAAGAAAGGTATAGATTTGATGTAAGATAACAAGCAGAGCATCTTCCACACTTCTGTTTGCACAATAAGCAAATTGATTGTTGTCTTGAAAAGACTTTGTCTCTGTCATTAAAATGTTTTTCATCAAGTGTTCAAAGCATTTCATTGGAATAGATGTAAGTGCCACTGGTCTGTAATCATTTAAACAGCTTGGCCTAGAAACCTTAGATACAGGGGTAATGATTGATTGTTTCCATAGATTTGGTACAATACCACAGGTCAGAGACCAGTTAAAAAGCAAATGAAAAACTGGGGAGAGCTGCTTAGAGCAAGACTTTAAGAGCCGACCTGATATGCCGTCTGGTCCCATTGCACTGTGGTCTTTGTCAGCTGGAAAATCCACATTCTTTTTAGGGCCCAGTCCTGTAATTGTTTTTAGTCCCTTCCAGACCTGCTTTGGATTGTTATCATTGAACCACCTCTTGATTTTTTCCCCATACATCTTTTTATTTTGTTTAATTAACCTGTTAATCCTTTGCTGTAAAATTCGCTTATCTTCTAACTTATTTTCTTGATGTGCATGTTGCTTTTGCAATAGTAATGCTTTAACCTCTTTAGTGATCCATGGCTTACTGTTTGGGTACACCTTGACAGATTTTTCCTTAATGATCATAGACTCACAGAATTGAATATATTCGCTGACAGTATAGGTGGCCTCATTCAGTGACTGTGAGGATGTCAGCAGATCCCAATTTGTACTGGAGAAGCAGTCCTGCAGTTCCTCTACACTTTCCTTGCACCAGTTTTGTGTTGTTCGTATGGCTGGTTTTTCTTGTTTCAGTTTCTGTTTGTACTTCGGGAGAAGATGAACAACGACGTGGTCAGACGCACCCAGGGCTGCTCTGTGATGTGATATGTAGGCATTAGATACATTTCCATAGCACTTGTCCAGAGTTTTGTCCCCTCTAGTGTTAATATTCACATATTGATGATAATTTGGTAATACTGACTCCAGACTGCATAAATTAAAATCACCCATCACAAGCTTAAAAGAACCAGGTGATTTGGTTTCTAGTTTATGAGCAGTTTCAAGAATTGATTCAGCTGCAGCTCCCACATCAGCATGCGGCGGAATGTAAATGACTGTCACAAATAACTGATTAAACTCCCGTGGTAGATAGATAGTAATTCAATATTTGGCGTGCAGATGCGCTCTTTTTCAGTGATATTCCTGCACCACCTTTTGTTAATGTAAAGGCAGACCCCACCACCCGTCTGCTTACCAGAAGCTGGATTTCTGTCTTGCCGTACGCAAACAAATCCATCTACTTCGACTGCTGTATCCAAGTCTGTATTCTTAAACCAGGTCTCCGTAAAGCACATCAGACAGCTTTCACGGTACTCGTGGAGGTATCGCGCAGATGCTCTCAGCTCGTCCAGTTTATTTCGTAAGGACTGTGCGTTGCTCATGATGATGGTTGGCAAAGGTGTTTTAAAACTTCTCCGTCTCAGACGTACTCGTAGTCCACCTCTTTTTCCTCGCTTTCTGGGTTTCAAAGATTTTAATTCGTCCGGTATATTAGTAATACACGGGGAGTAACTGGTAGCTGGCCTCATAGATAGCAATGCATCCCGGCTGTAAATGAACAGCGCCGGCCACAAACCTGGGATTTCCTGCGCAGGTAGTGCGTTAGTGTCCCGTTCGATTCCAAAGGCGATAACGATCAAAAATAAGAAACTTTCCCAAATGTTGTTAAACATTTTAAAGAAATAACTACTTGCAGACTAGTAAAAAGAAAAAGAAAATAAAAAGAAAACAATTTTACACAATTTAAGAACAAAAAAACAGGTACAAAACACGGAGAGATGCACTGAGAGGTCTGCTACAGAACATTATGTAACGTATAACTTTTATCATGGACTTTTTGATGTTTTTGTTGTTGTCCAGTGTTGGTCACCTCAGGCCCCTAATGTATCTGAGACATTATATATCTATTCTGCATGAAAACACAAGATTAACATATTTTCTAAGGACCTCACACTACAAACACAGGGTAAGTAGCATATTAAAAAATAAATTTTTAGGTGGAGTATTCCCTTAAATGATAAGGTTAATATATTTCAAAAGTTGTGTTTTTTTAAACAATAACCACTTGTATTCATTTGCTGTAGAAACTTTCTTTGTTAGTGAAGCATTATAAACAACCAGTAAAGGCGCACTACATGATAATGTGCAGTGAATAAACTTGACTTGAGCATTCCTAGTTTTCATCCTGTTTCTCTGCACATTTACCATTCGTTTGCTCAGAGGTTGATGCTCTTGTTGTTTCCTGACCATCTCTTCTTTTCTCCAACCTAGCACCTGCTTCTTCTCTTCTTTTGAAGGGCATGTTTTCGCTTTAAAACTGATTAAGTCAGTGTTTGTGTTGCCATTACTTAGTACGTTTTCTTTCATTTTTCACTTAAGCTGGCACTTAAATCTTGAATCTGCCTCAAGAATGATTAAAGATATGAAAAGGTAGGGGAAGTGACGGCGAAGGTGGTAGGAATGAGAAAGGCGCCCATACGCATGCACCACAAGGCCGCACAGCTGGCCGCTGCCGAGACCTGATTCTACAATAAAATAAAATAAAAACAAAAATAGGAATAACCTTGGAGGTCAATCATCACCCCGAAAGTGGATAGTAGAGGTCACATAGTATATGTGTGCCAAATTTCAGGTCAATAGGTCAAACGGTTTGTGAACTACATGTGATTTAAAATCCTGGACAGACAAACGAACAGCCATGGTAGAGTATTATATCTAAAGAAATTAGTCTACCCCAGAGGCTTACAATTGTGGTTTATGGCATATCAGAGCAAATGTGATACAAACACCTAAAAACTTACCAAATACTTCAAAAGTGGTGAGTATTCTTATTTCAGACACCATGCCTATCACATTTCAAGGAGTAATGAATTTATATTAGATTCTTGGCACTGTCTTTCCTGTCCAGAGAGACTGGAATGGGTGATGTTTGCATGTGCACAACAATATGTGTAATGGAAGCTATGCTGCGAATTGGACTCACTGGACCAGAATAACACAAAGTAAAGCACATATTAAGGTGTTTAGCAGAGTGATTTTCAATAAAATCATTTTAAAATTCACATTTTAGGGGTATAAAAATAACATTAAAAATGGTGTGTGTGTGTGTGTACTTTCCATTGCTGCCCTTTTACAGCATACTTTTTAAAGGTTATCTATAAGTTTGTGGACCCAGCATTGCCAGGGATGACTACTTACAACCTAAGAAAATAAAAATGTTGTTAAACTCCTTACTCTGAAGACTATTGCAGTTCCAAAATGTTCAAAGGAGTCATTCGTTGCCCTGCATTTAAAAATGAAGCCTGAGTGAGAAATAAAATTGTATAGTTTTAAAAATGCCATTTGCTGGCAAAGCAAATGTAAGCAATGTGTATTTTTGTAACTGCTGTGAATGTATATGAAATCTGAAGGAGCAGCTGTAACATTTTCCATATGTGCATCACCAATTTGTTCTGAGCCTCGCCATAGTGCTGGGTTATACATTTTTTAGTCTCTATCAGTATAATTCGGTCTCTGTACACTTTCAGTAATTTTTGATCTTTTTCAGCTCTTTATCATTTATCTCATACAGATTAGGCCTAGCAATGAGGCTAAACATTCATCATCTTTGTAGTTTGCCATATCAATGATATAAAATTAGTGCTTCTTTGCCTAAATTGTTAGAAAAATGTCATTTTCACGAAAAAAAAAATCTAACCGTAATGCTTGAATCATTATCAAAGTACAATTACAACTCCACTGTTCTCAAAATAAGCTATAAGTAACCACAACCCTGGGGTGAAAGGCTGTCACATGCTGTATGAAGAAAGGAACGAAGTGAAGTGGACAGCTGGACTTTTTTGAAAATCATGGAGACTCAACAATGTAATGGAGATACATTTGTACATTTTGTATGCAATCTCAAGAAATGAATTAATATTCAGGAATAATCTGTTTATCTGTTTCCAAATGGGCACATTTTCATAAACTATAAAGCTTTTGTTTTTTACATTTCTTCTGGTGTCATTACTGCCATTGTATGCTGATCAGGAGGACTTTGATTTTTTATTTTTAAATAATGTCTTATTTAACAAATGTGAGTTTCTTGGCCAGATGAATATATCCTTGCTTAACTGTAAAATATGTTTGACTTCAAAAATATCAAATCCATCCTTTAGACCTGCTGTCTGTTGCAGTGACATTAATGCAAGATTCAGAAGATAAGTGGGCAAAAGCTCTGTGATATGAAGCAAAAAGAGGCCTTGGAATGAGAGACAAGATGCAGAGAAAAACTGATTGAAAGCAAGAAAGGGAATGCTGATAGAATTGTGTTGGACAGGTTGGAAAGTAGTGAAGGACCCCTGTCTGACACAGTGTGGACAGGTCCAGTAAAATGGTTTCATTTTTTGTGTTATCAGTTATTTACAATTTAAACCCATTTATTTTCATATTTTTGGCACTTCTTGATGCTTATCCTAATGGTTAGATAGATGCAATAATTTAAAACCTTTACTTCTTAAATATATTCCTATATATGAAAGTGTGTATGTGTCTTGCAAAGTGATGGTGTAGTGTTTAGTGTTGATTTCTCTCTTGTTCAGTATGTCACTGGAATAGGTTTCAGTGCCCATATCTAATATAGAAAGCTGAATGTTTGTTTGTCTGGTATGCAAATCTAAACTGTTGAAGCAAATTTCCCCCTTTGGACAATAAGTTTTTTATCTCTCTTTCACCACCAATTTTTTCCCCTGTTTGCACAGTTAGTTAGACTGTTAGTTATATTTCTTTCTAAATTTTGCCCAAATGCCTATTATTGCACAGCAATACCACAGGCTATGGTTTGTTCTGAAATTTGGTCAGTGGCCTCACTGCAGGCTGCACCCCTACTCTAGAGAGTGCCAGGCACTCCTGCTAGTAACCCTACTTTAGAAGAGGCAGGTACAATAAAGTGATGAGTAGATGAATGAATGTGTAAATGTTTACTGCATTACCAACAGGTATGTAATTCAGTCCTTTCTTGTACAGTGAATTTCAAAGCATTTACGTTTTAACTGTAAGAGATAAAGTCAGACAGATGAACTGATTGAGCTAGGCAGCAGCAGTTTAAATTAACAGGGTTTGTTTCCTGCCTTGTGCCCTGTGTTGGCTGGGATTGGCTCCAGCAGACCCCCGTGACCCTGTAGTTAGGATATAGCGGGTTGGATAATGGATGGATGGATCATACAAGTAATAACCAACCAAGGTTGTAACCGGAAGTGCAGGAATTAAATAAACAAAGGCAAGGATGTGAGACAAAATAAAAGTTTGAGAAATGTAGCAAAAGAGTCAGTAACCACAATATTTAATTCGGCCAAAGTCAGAATGTGGGATGTAAATCAAAGTTGAACAATAGAAAAGAATTTGTAACCAGATTTTTAAACAATAAAAATGCAAGGGTTTTATTTAGTTTTGATTATTCCACAATCTTGGAAGGTCAGGAGTATGTGATGTTGACCATTATACCAGTAAAGACGGCACTTGTTGATCACTCCTATTTGTCCTGCCAAGCCAGAGCCTGGCAACCCTGCATCAAACAGCAAAATGTGGTAAACCAGATAGCTATCCTGACTATTAAATTCATTGACCGCTAAAACCCCCAAAATTTATATATAAATTCATTTTAGGGGCCAATGACAAACTGGAAAAAATATATAAAGTCCAGGTTACGATGGCTGTATGTGGAGCTATCCACAATGTGACCGTGTGCACTGTCAGGCAAAGATACACAGATTTTGTTAAAAAGGCTACAATTGATCATTAAACCAAGTAACACTTATTTATGACTTATCTTTCATAGCAGACAAGAGTACAATGTACTTTATATGATGAAGTGAACATGAATTGAAAGCGCAATACAAGGCATGATACAAAAATTAACAAGTATTATACACTATTAAAATCTGGCATGTCCAGTGCCATTATAATCTAATTTATTTTGCTATATGCTAGTAATGAGCTAACCCAGATGAATTCTCTTCACTTTGAGATCAATGAAAACACGAAAATATTTGTGAATTTTGGCGAACATGGCAAAATATATTAAAGTCAACAGGGAAGTAAAAACTATACTAGTGGATTGTAATGGTGCAATGATCCTAAGTGTCCCTGAAGGCTAGAGAAGCGTCAACTATGCTGGACTGATTTCTGTGGCCAAAAATGTGACCTGAACTGTGAGGCTGCAATGCTAACCACTGTACCACTGTGCCTCCCTCAGATATAATTACACTTTGAGTCCTTTATCCATCTCTTCACATCTCCCAGGCTCCTATCACTATGACTGTCTAACACACACAGAGACTGTGATATAAGAGATCAGCTTTACATGCTAGTGGGGCTGTCTCTCTCCCTACGTGATTTATGCTAGTGAAGAGCATAACATGTATCATCCAGCAGTGAAGACACTACATACAATGAATCTATGCAGAACAACTAAGTATTTTCATAATATTCTATTATGATCAACTAATGTACCCCTCAAATGAAAATACTGCAAGTTTTTTTTTTTTTTTAATGCATGCGCCGTGCAAATCCTGCTAGAGTACCAATCGGATAGTGACTTCACACATGGAAATTATACGTTGTAAATTTTTCATGCATGCCTTAAGCAGATCAGACAGCTCTACAAAATGTGAGATGGAGTACACTTACAATAGGCATTCATGAAAGTTCTGTGCATGTGCAACACAAATCAGGCAGGTAATTCTGATCAGGTAATGATGTCCCCAACCACCATAACTGCAGCAGTTCTGTGATGTCATGCTGGCCTTGCAAAGCATCATGGGGCTCCGGGAACAAAAAGCCATGGTGAATTTTTTCTCGGAAAGAACTCTGGCGAACAAGCTCGCTGGCAAGCCTTGCAAGTTCACTTTAGGAACTGCTTTGGAAAATTTTGCAGATGAACAAATACTATTTGCAACACTAAATAAAAGCATATTTAAAGGTACAAGTTTTGAAGACATTCATTTACAGATTTTTCATATATAGTTAATTTAATTGAGTTTAGTTTTGGACATAGTACATGCCAGAATAATATTCATCATCTCAGCACAAACTAGTACCCTTGTATTACCATATTTCAAGATATATAGCTGTATGCTGTCCTTTTTTCTCTTAAGACTAAAACGGCATTCCTTGGAAGCAGTAGAGCTTATCAACAGAATTTCAAATTTCTTATTAATAGAAGATGGATAGATAATTCTGTCCTGCTCTTTCATCAGTTAGATATGCGGTGAATGTATTATTAAACTAGCTGTGTTATCAGATCTCTACTAAAACGTGATTCCTATTTTTAAGTTACAGACTGATTTTTCACATGTGACCGCATGCAGCTCCTTACCTGGACTACTGCACCTGATTCTTTCATTTTTGAAGCAACATTTTTTGTCTGAGGGAAGAGAACACATTTGCAGATCTAGCATGTGTGAATTGCTCTGTCTACCTGCTTGCAATGCTACTGTCTTTTTTTTTTTTCAAAAAATTTTATAAAAATTGTATAGAATAATGACATGAAAGTTCATCTATTACTGTTAAGCTGAGATCCTGTTGTGTTTTATATATGGAACAATCTTAACTGTTATGTACAGAACAATGACTATATCTGTAAGAGAAGTAAAGCAAAATATCTGCAGACAGCAAATGTTAATCGGGATCTAGTTGGTGAAGATTAATGAGATACACAGCGTGCTTGGCTCCTATTAAGCACAATTTTGTCATGTTCTGGTGCACACCCCATCATTGTTTCATCTACTGTTATTGCTTAACTTCGTTTCATGTTCAAATTTGTCGTCTTGGTACAGAGTGCTTTACAAAGAAATCACTAGGCTGTGAATAACGTGTCAATGGAAGCTGCAGAATGTGAAAATGCTCCAATTAATAATACTTTGAGCACTTTTGTGTACAAGCAAGTTTGGAAAATCACTTACTCCTGCTGTTTGCACACTGTGGGTTTTCATTTTAATGAAACTCTTTTAATGTGCAACTTACTACATTTCATTTGTGACGTCCCTTTTTGGACTCCCAATAACTTCACACACTATATGTATTTTTTTACTCACACTTCACTCCAGAGAGCCTTTAAGGAGTTCTTATTATAAATTACAATGAGCAAGTTGCTTTTTTGTGGGACATATGCAGAGCTGCACACAGCTGAAGTAAAGGCAAAGAACTCTGCTACCATGAGTCTTGAACTCGACTCAGACTTATTAGATCACTGAAACATAAAATGCTTTATTTACCACAGTTTAAAATTCATACAAGAGTCTGAAAGTTACCACGTAGGGTATAATTAAATGGCCACACAAATTTCACAGACACTGGCCTTATGATCACAACTACATCACTAAATTAGTATATCTGCTTTTCATTATTTATTTGTAAAGAATTATTATGAACGTCAGGTTGCAACAAGGCATTGAACAACTTTTCAGAATTCTTTTCATATGAAATTCAAAAATGCATCAATTCTCAGTGGCTCATATGTTTCAATGCCGTAAAAAGCGCGGTCTTCTGCCTTAAAGCAAAAAATGTCTTCCCCGACTTAACCATCTGACTTCGGTATGATACAGCAACTCTCCATGTACTGTGTCCATATCAGACAAGAATGAAGTGAACTGCCTGTGGTTGAGACCTCATGCTTGTATAAAATTAACTGTCTTAACAACAACATCCATAACTTCTTTCATTTGTAGACTTTTGCCATACAGCGCTTCCTAATACAGAATGCAGCGTATGGCAGTAAAAGAACCGACCAAAGAAAGCTGTTTTTTTTTGCTTTCAATAATTCCACAACACCAACGTTTTCAGAATATATTGCTGTTGCATCGTCTGTGCCACGGACACAAATGTATTCCATGGCAGGCCTGCTCTGTTAATGCAACCTTCCAATTCTTGAAAAATGTCACGACCAGATGTTGTGCCTTTTTACGTTTAGGTTTTCATCAACCCTATGAATGAACACAGCACAGCATGCAGCAACTGTTACACCAGTACTCTCATCAAGTGTCATGGAATATGCTTCAAAAACATGTTATGCTGTAATCAGTTGCTGAAGAATGTTACTAGCTGATTCAGTGATTCTTCTAGCAACAGTATTTGCGTACAGACTTATGCCTTCAAACAGTTTCTTTTTGTCCAAACAAATTTCACATGCCTTTATAAAACAATCTTTTATGAACTGGCCTTCAGTGAACGGTCGCGAAGATTTTACTATCATGTTACAGAGGACAAAACTCGCTTTTACAGAATCTTCGCTTGACTTACTAACATTCGAGATAAAGGTTCGCTGTTTTGTAATTGTTTTCAGTTACTGAACCTTTTCCTCCCGCAGTTTGCTAGACAATGCACCATACTGTTCTCAATGCAGTGTATTGTAATGTCGATGTACATTGTACTCCTTAAACTCCAAGAGAAACTGCAAGCAAATGAGACACTGGGCTCTGTCTCCAACATCCGTGACAAAATATACATTTTCCCATTTATCCTGGAATCAACAAATAAATAACAGCAAGAACTATACAAAGTAATTTGCAAACCTTATGTACGTCGACTGTTTGTTTATCTGACGTCACTGGAAGCAAAAGTAACACTGAATGTTGAGGTAAGTAAGGAGAATTGTATTTTAATTCTTATCATCAGAAACAGTATTGTGAGGAAAATGCTGCAAAGTAAAACAGATTTTAGTGGTAGATTTTGGCAGTTCAAGTAAGTTGTTGCGGGCTGCAGATAATTGCCTCAGGGGCTGCACACGGCCCCCGGGCTATGTGTTTTAAACGCCTGCATTATATAGTACTGTTCATAACTGACATGAAATGGAATTTGTGCTGAATCGGAGTCTACAAAGCACTTGATGACCGTGTCAAATATTAGTACTTTGCAGCCAAGTTGGCACAGATGGCCATTGATAGTCTGAGATCTCAAAGGAATGAAAACTGCATGACTTCATAGTGTTTCTTACCTTGACTGTTTGAGGGCCCAATTTGTTTTAGTATTTCCTCACATTCTATTGCTTCTTGTTGAATCTCTAAGAGAAAGCGGCATTCTGGATGCATTCCATTCACCTGAAGAAAATGAGAAAACTTATTAACAAGAACTGTTTATATTTTTGTTCACCGGTCTCTAGAATCATTTATAGAGATGTTTATTATCCGTAATGTAAACCAAACCCTACTCTCCAATTCTAAGATTCACATTACCTACAATATTACCCATAAAATATTGGACAAATTAACAACACCTTTTTGTTAAATCAATATACGCTTATGATGTCATCATGTCAATCCATCTTGGTGTCCACAATTCTGTGCATGCAATTTGACTGGGACAAAAAAATTTGATTTGATTGTTTGCTTTTCTTTGTATGGAGTAAAGCTTTTTGTCTGTCTAGTTTTTAAATCTCTTTTTATGTTTTTGTTATAATCTTAATGTTAAAATTTCACAAACAAATGAGTTTTATGTCCAAAGTATATTTTCTAGAAATTGAAATATGTTTATACTGCAAATTCAGATGCAAAATAGTGCATATAAACCATCAAAAGAAAATGTATTGGTTCAGACATGGAGATAATTATTATTAGTTCAGACTTCCTATGGCTGGTGATGCAAGTGTTATATACATTGTAGTCAAGGCAGAAAAATCGCACAGAAGACACTGGCAGAACAAAGAATCTTCAGGAAGTCCAAAAACCAAGTAATAAGATCCAAACTGTTTTATCAGTTGAAATCAGTTAGCCATGATAAGATTTCAATAGCTGAATTTGAAAATGTGAAAGTTACCACATTCACATCAATTTATACAGAACAACCAATACATCCTAAGAGTTCGTGCCTAGATACTATTTAACGGCAGACTTATAAGATTAGGAAGGTAATATGAATACTATTTTTAATTGACTTTTTTTATCAAAGTATTCATGGCTATGAAGTCCATTGGTTGTTCACTAAAGTGGGGCATAAACATTGTAGTACAACTCGTAAGGCAACCAAAGGAGAATTGCTCTGAATCGAGAATAGACTTTTTTCATAGACTCTTTCTTTAAGGAACATTTCACACAGGCTCTTAAGTTTGTCTTTAGGGCTTTTGGCATTGCATTTTTTTTCTTTTTGGGAGTGGGTGAATGGGCTACTTGTTAATTAAAAAATACTATTCCTTAACATAATGTCATCCCAATTAGCAGCAAATGTTGTACCTGATGCATTTTTATGCCTAATGGATGAGATATGTTGGTTATTGATTGCCCTGGAAAGTATGTTTCTAATTATCTTCATAAAATGAATTACATTTTTCAGACTTGAACTAAATCAATTCTTGTTCTTTTTCGCATAAAAGAAAAAAAAAGAATTTACAACAGCACAACCTTTGGGGGGCTGAAAGTGGAGCGGTTGACAAGCACTCCACTGAAAAGCATTGTATACAAACACTTGCTGCTTCTTCTGAGATCCGACAGTGCTTCTCCAATGCCCTGGGAATCTCTACAACTTGTAAAACATTGTAATTACATTATAAAAGGTTTTGTTAAGGGGCTTGCTGGTGCCCATGTAGCTTCTTGTACATTTAAAGGGGTCATGTTATTAAAATAATGTGGGAGAAAATATATTATAAAAGTTCAGTATTTATTTAACCATTATAATAGCTTTCACAATGTTACATTGTTTTTTCTTTTCAAAAACCCACAATAGAAAGAATGTCTTCAAGAGAAAGATATTTCACAATATAGATTTACAAAAGAATCCTACTTTAATTGCCTTCAAAAAAGAGAGAGAAGTGTTGAGTCAGGCTGTGCTAACCATGGTGCATATTTTGTACACATTCATTCTGCATTTTGACTTCTTTATAGACACCTTTATTGAGCAATTATTCATTTTCAGCAATGAGACTGATTTTATAGATACCATAGCAGTAGTACTAGAACACTAGACATAAAAATGTATAAGTGACTGTGAATGTATGGGTAGTAAAATACAGTACAATACATCTCAAATAAGGTACCGGTTCTACTTAATTTCTTTTGACACAATAAATTTACTCCCAGACTTTACTACATATTAAAATCCATTCATCCATTTCTTTTATTCTCCTCTTTCTACTTCCAGTTATGAAAAAGTTCAGAGTCTACTCAAGATTGCTCCAGCTAGTCCATATCCTAAAAAGAATTTCTAGCCTGAATAAATGTTCTGTAATAAAGTAATAAATGTCTTAAGTTTTATAAACTTTTGTAGAATTATTTTGGGTGGTTTATTAAGTATGTGCTATTGTTAATAAAGCTTTAAAAATTGATTATGGCACCAGAGATCAAATTGCTAACATACACCTAAATATTGGAAAAATCAGTGGAATTCCAGAAGAACATCTGTTTCTGTTTTATTGACTACTCTAAAGCTAACAAACTATGGTGTGTTCATCTTTAAACAAATGGGGATACTAGGTCATCTCATCTGCCTCACGAAGAACCTACAGAGAGGCAGTTTGAATCAACTGTTAGAACTAAACATGGAAAAACAAACTGGCTCAAGATAAGGAAAGGAGTACGACAAGGCTGTATGTCACCCAACTTATTAAAGCTACATCCCGAGTATCTCATGCAAAATGATATTCTAGAGAACACAGATGTTGGAATCAAAACTGCTGATAGAAATATCAAAAACCTTAGATAGGAAGATGACACTGAATGGCTGAAAGTGAAAAACATTTGAAGAGACTTGTGATGAAACTTAAAGAAGGCGCATAAGCTGACTTTTTTTCAACATCAAGAAAACCCAGATTATGTCAACTAGCCCTCTGAATTCATTGCTAATAAAGGAACTAGAAGCAGTAACAGATCTTGTTTTCCTTGAGTCCAAGATTGCAGTAGATGAAGACTACAGTCGTGAAATTAAACAACACTTCTAGGAACAACAGCTGTTGCAAATTTAGACAAGACACTAAACAGCCGGTAAGCATCACATCATTAGCAAAGATCCAACAAATCAATACTTAAAGAAATACGATCAGACTTCTCATTGGAAGGTTTGATTGGAGAAGAATCTCATGATGGACGAAACTGAAGGTAAAAGGAGAAGGGGATAATCGAGACTATGGGTGGATAGAATTACTGAGACACTGCATATGACCTTGAAGGAACTCAGAGAAGCAGTTTCAGAGAGAGAGACTTTTTATGTGCTAAAGTCCATCAAGATACAGTATGAAGAGTTTGATTCAACTAAACGATTAAACAACAATAAATAGGCCTTGACCCTGAACTAGATGAGTTGGGTCAATGGATATTAATACCTACACTGAGGATAACCTGTCTCTTTATTAACGATTTGAACTCCGACTGGTATGTCATAGAAGCTGAGTATTTCTTTTTGTGCCATGGTTCCAAACTTGTTTGCCTCCACTGTGGAGTTTGATTGTTGTCCTATTACTCCTTTTTTCCCCAATGGCCTTAACACCTGGAATCCAAATGACATCTGTAGATGACTCCAAAGTGTGTATCTGGTGATGCAATATTGTCCCATTCCAGATCTGAGATTCCTACCATGTGTCAATTAATGCTAGAAGAGGCTCCAACTCCAATACACACTGACCAAGAAGAAAAAGAGGTATGAAAATGAATGGAAGAATGTGGGACCTTTAATACAAAACTGAAATGGTATATAATGGTACTACCAGTAGCAATCCAGTCAGTTTAACTGGCAAACCCCTGACATGTACTTTTGCATGAGACCACCTATTACAAGAAGTGCCATCCCAATCAGATTTTTTCCTGATTTGTGGCAATTACTAATGGAAATAAATGCAGCTCCATCTGATGGTGACCACAAAAATGTTTGTTATGAAAATGGATTAACAAATAGAAGAACCTGAAGACAGCTTATTTAATATTTACCACTATTTTATTCAGTTGATGAATACATGTAAGTGACATTCCAGGATCCAGATTTTTTTCTATGCCTCAACTACATATTCTATAAGAGAGTGAACAATAATGTTGTTTTATATAAATCAAAAAGATCCATTTCATAGCTTTTCATTAAGTTTCATTGGAATATGTAGTCCTACTTCTGTATTTTTTTTCATCATCTTTTAACTTAAGTAAAGCACAGACTATTCTTTTACTTTCCTGTGATATGAAGTTGATTTGAAGCCCCTGACATAATTAAAGCATAAGGTCTAGTGAGTGTCTGCTTGTCATGCTCACAGTGTTTCACAGGCCCATTGATCAAATCCTGTAAGCCAGGAATAGCATGCAGGATCACCATGTGTTCAGAGCAGTCTCCTGACATATGAGAGTGAAACAAAGTGAAGATGATAACTGGCAGAGAAAATTGTAAACTTTTCACACAGTATTCAAAAACCAAATGAAAAGCTTCTGATAAAGAATTAGTACCTCAGAAATAAAATGTGCAAGTAGTTTTTTTTTTCTATTGTTTGTAGATGGTCTTAAAAGTGAAAATATTTTTTTCACTATTTTAAATTTGATTGTAGAAGAAAAGCCAAATGCTGCACTGTAGCAGTGATAACAAGTAACATTCACAACTATGGAGGTAATGCAGACTGGAGGTGCTAAGTGGGGCTGGGCACTAGGTTAGGGCATGCATTGATTTTACAGTGCACTGCCACACCCACCACACGACGAACCACCCCGATTGGGACCAGTGGGACAAGTGAAGCGGTGCAACGGGTGACACCTCAGCACCACACTGGAACAGTGTGAGGTTTTTTACAGTGGCAGGAGTGCCAATCCTGCCAGCAATCTCTGAGTTTTCCCTGCAAGTTGTAGCACCTGCTTGCAGGGCTACTTTTAGGTTAGGGTCATACCCAGGATGAAGCCATTGCAGGTCAAGGGTCCAACGGAGTAGAGTCACTTGTTGTATAATTGACCTCTAGATAAAGAGGGGCTCCTATTATAGTGACTCCCTAATCCAAGAATGATGGTAAGAAAGGCAAAACAAACAAAGAAGGTGACTGTTCATAAATTAGCATACAGAAATGATGGACAAACCACACCTAAAAAGTACAAAATAAAAAAACCTGCTCTCTCTGTGTGTCTTCCTTTCACAGGTATTGATCCCTGTCTTCTAGGCAGAGTGACACATGTGAGGGATGGCCGGCCATATATTCCGGCCAACACCTCCAAGCCGCCAGATGGAGCCCTCCCAGCAGCATGGAAGTTCCCCGAATTCCAGCAGGGCCTCATGGACCTTGTAGTTTTTACAACCAGCCCTGCTGGATACCATGGGGACCACCAGGAGACACTGTAGGGAGGCTCAGGGAATACTACGTGCCCTATAACCCGGAAGTGCGTCCTGGTCACATGGACCGAAAGAACGACATGCTTCCAGGATAAAGAAACAGTGGTTTTTATCCGACCCGGAAGTGCTAAGAAATTACATGGACAGGGGTTCTGGAGCACTTTTGGGTCATGGACTATAAAAGGACCATGGGAAATCCCAGACGGCGAGCTGAGCTGGGTGGAAGGGTGGCAACGCGTCTGGGAGAGTGGAGGATTGATTATTGTATTGATTTATATGAGTGTTGTGGAGAGGAGGGTGCTTTGTGCACGTATTTGTCCTAATAAATTCAATATTTGGACTTTTATCTGGTGTCTGACGTCTGGTCTGAGGGTTCAAGGGGTCGACAGTGCCTCTATTTGTCACACACACAACACTCACTCAACGTGCTACACAAAAGTAAAGTAATTCAGTTTGTTTTCATACATTGTCCTTCACTTACTACGGTCTTCCAGATACTAATGTAATGAAAGATATAACAACCATATGCCACTTACACACATAAATACATTAATTAGGTTAAGCACACAGTAAAGAGGGCCATTTCAATTTGATTAACATAATGACATTAGTCCTTTAACATTATAATTGGAATATGGTCAGATGAAAGTGGAGGACTGTGGTAAAGCAAATTTTTGGGTTTGTTGCAGTTTGTGGTTTCACTTTAAAAGCTGTGTGTTCTGTCTCTGTGAGTGCAGGCGCGATCAGTTCTGTCGGTTATCTTGTTGGGACTCCTCAGGTTGTAATCCAGGCACCTGAACCCACTAGGATTTAAAGGAGCCTGAATAGGTTAGATCCATCCATCCATTATCCAACCCGCTATATCCTAACTACAGGGTCACAGGGGTCTGCTGGAGCCAATCCCAGCCAACACAGGGCACAAAGCAGGAAACAAACCCCGGGCAGGACACCAGCCCATGAGTAGGTTAGATGTGGATAAAAAAGAAGAAAAAGTAATTGAAGTAAAGGGAGAGTGAACAGAATTGGACAGGACTCCTTGCAAAGAGAAGGTGGCTAGTTGTCGGAGAACCCCACAGTGGAACTGCGTGAGAGAGGCTCCAAGCATGGACTGGATGGCTTCTGTTGTGCTGTTGAGAGCAGGAATGATCAGAATGCTCCTAGGGATCCTACAGATGGTGAGCTCATAGGGAACAAGGAGTCAAGCTCAGTGCATCCCAATGGATGCTGAGGTATGTTGACAGCCACAGAAGTCGATGAGTGGCTCCAAGGGGTCCAGAAGATGCTGAGGCATAAGGAAAATGGAGTCAAGCTCAGCATATCACAATGGGTGCCAAGGGATGGTGACCAGGACAGAAGTCGAAGAGGAGCTCCTAGGTTGTAGGGAATACGGAATCAGGATCTGTGCATCCCAGTGGACACCGAGGGATGGTGACCAGGATGGGAGTCAAGTAGGATGACTACTTTTGCCAAGGTCTCAACCCCGCTGAGCATGCCCAGAATGTGGGTGAGCATGGCAAAACCAGAGTGTGAGAGAGAGCATGAGAAAAAGAGAATTTTAAAGATGATTCTGGCTTGTTTCTAATGGATTATTTATGGACTTATTTATTGGTTTTGACTTCCTCACTGGAACACTGTTTTATTGTAGATTATTTATTTATTTGAAGAAACTGCACTGCTGATTACTGGAATAAAAAGCATTAAGCACTTTTGCATCGCCCAAGGTATTTGTGAGTCCTTGCTTGCTCTAGTTCATCTCTGCTTGTGACTATTGATATGCTGGATTCAAGAAGGTCATGCTAGCTGCAAGCAACATGAGCATCACAAGGAGAGGAAAACAATAACTCTGGTCAACAACATTCTTGGAGAAAATTAAAATCACAGCTGGTTTTAACAGAAAAACTCCCATAGCCAGACACTGTTCTAATGACCTTGCCAACTGGCTGCTTATCCAAGCCTGGGCATTTTAAAATATTACAGCTATAAGTGAGGTAGGCTAACAGGAAAATAAGAAATTTGTGAAATGAGAGCAGATTCAGTTCATCAAGCTTGTTTGTTTAGCTAATAGCTTAGCTGTTCCAAAATCTCATCCAGATATTTCTTAAAGGTTATCAAGATTTCTGCTTCAACTACATGGCTTGGTTGTTTGTACCAGATTCCCAAAACTCTTTGATTAAAGAAGTGCATCCTGGCCTCAGTCCCATATACACATTCCCTTAATTTCCACTGGTGTCCTTGAGTACATTATTCACCCTTAAAGCTGAAAGAGTTCTATTGGATCTACTTTATCGAAGCCTTTGAGGATTTAAAGACCTGGATTAGGTCCCCATACAGTCTCCTCTGGTCAAGACTAATGAGTCAACATGTCCTTAAGTTTTGGGATGCACCTTGTTGCACTTTTCTGAAAATAATCAACTGCTTCTACATCTTTTTGGTAGTATAATGACCAGAACTGAACACAATACTCTAGATGCGGTCTCACTAATGAATTAGATAGATAGATAGATAGATAGATAGATAGATAGATAGATAGATAGATAGATAGATAGATACTTTATTAATCCCAAGGGGAAATTCACTTTTTTTTATATATTATTTATTATTTAATTATATAATGGAATCAAAGGATGAAAGTATTTAATTCTAAAGTTCCCAAAATTTCTGGGGTCACTTTGCTGGGTAAAAGTTGCAGCTTGGTTACAAATATACCAATGGCACTGTGTGCCACAGCAGGATACCCTGAAGAGACACATAATAGAGCAGGGTAAGCAATAGTTCATAATAGTCACGCTTGTATTTTTGCACAAATAAATAACAAACAAGACTGCAATATATGTAAGTAATTAGGATTACTAATCAAAGTATTCTAGACTAAAATGCATTCCTTTTTCTCCTCTCATTGTATCACAATCCTGACTTCCCCATCTTTTTACCAGGGAGTCCATATTTCAGCTCCATGTCTGATATTGTATCCACTTGCCTTAAAGTAACTTTAAAACCCCTCATGTGTTTAATTGCTAGATGAAAGGTGGCATTATAAAGTCTTGGGGTCCCAAGGTCACATTCTTAAGTCTAGCAATCCTGCCACCACTGTAGTCCTAAGCACTGATTGATGCTAAAAGACAAAAATTATTAAGTAGCCTTAGGGATGTTTTACTTAAAAGGAGAAATATGGTCAGATTCCTTCTGCCTTGGCACTGTGTGCTAGCCACTAACACACCTCAAAGAAACAAAGAGCCTCTTACCATCATGGCAAACATGGTCTCACTCCTGTGCTGCCCTCTAATTGCCAGGAGGAGCTTCCACCTGCAGATAACTTCAAAAGGTTTAACTCCATGGTCTCTTTTTAATGCATATTTCATTAATTACCATCTAAGCTTTAAAAAGCTTTTTATATTGATATCAATTTGCTGGTCACTGTTCCTATAATAACCTTTCCTGCTTAAAAGTTTTATGTCCAACCACCTGTACATCAGACTCCACATACAACTATAATAATTAGGCCTCAAATGCCTGCAAGTGTTATTTGCTTTCATTTTAATTACTTCTTTGCTAGTTGCTGTTCAGTTTTAGTATTTACATTATTTTTAGTGTGCTTTTGACAGCCATCTATTTTTTGCATGGGCCCTGTATGTTTATCGGTTGTTATGGTAACCAGCATACAACGTACCATGCATGATGACATGAACACGAGCATACAAAGGTCAGGCCATTTCACTTCCGGATCTTTTGAGATTTACAAATTAACCAAGTCTTTTGAGGTGGTGTGTGCTACAATTAGATTCTCTCATTACTAGATCCCCTGTTCTGATTTTCTTATTATGATTTTGGTTCTAATATGTTGGCATTGAGGAAAGGTTGGACAGATTCCCAGTTTCAGATTAGGCTTGGTATTTGACTTTTCATCTCCTGATCGCTATTTAACATTCTCTGGGTGTCTCAGCTCAAACATCGCAACAGCAGGTGCCTGGCAGCTGGAAAGGAAAGAGATGACTAGGAGATGATCTGACTGTAAATAGGAAAGACAGAGGCAATGTCTGGGATCAGGTAAAGATATGAATAGAAAGAGGAGCAAGATGAACCAATCAACAATGACAAAGCCCAAAGCAATGCTTGCATTCAAAGAAAGAAAGCAGAGATTTTAGAAATAAACCTTCTTGGAAGAATTTTTAGTGGCTAAAAAGATCCTGAGAGTACTGCAAAGCAAAGGCATACAAAACGAAGATATCAAAAGCTGTGCGCCACCATCTTATATAGGCAGAGCAGCGATAAACAATATGGCCACAGCTATGGAAGGATGAACTCACAATGGTGGTGCCACAAAGCATAGAAGAATGATAAAAGTTATTAGCACACACATGTCAAAACTGGAAAAATGAATTTCTAGCAAAAACAAAATGAAGTTTATGATACACTAGGAAATCTGCCTCTTTTTTCTAACATTATTCATATTTATTTCCACATGTAACTCACATTTTTGAATCTTTTAATATTGTTGCTGCTAATCTCTTAAATGCATACCACCAGCACTTAAGAAAATATGATTAGTAGTATTGCATGAATTATTCCAGAATATCTGTTACTAATCTGCCAGTGTCCAGTCTTGGACCAAGAAATATGTATTCCTGTCTTCATTAAGGAAGTTGAAACCCATTTCTATAGCTTTAAATTTGTTGCCTGAACCCTTTAATCACAAGTTAATAAGGTTATATCTGATATTAAAATAGAGAACAGGAATTGAGTAGCCTGGGAAAAGACACATTGTTAACATGTAACCAAAAGTCACCCGTCTTTCACTAAGCCAGAAATGGTAACCCCTAGAACACAGTCCAGGAAATAAGTCCATAATTATTTAAAGGTGAATTGAAATTGGAAAACATACACTAACTTGAATGTATTGGTGTATCGGAAAACTGATGACCAGAAATGCATGGTGTCCTTGACCTTTTATCACATTGAGATGGTGACATCATGTGCTGCACATCTCTGTCCTGTTCTCATACCAACATACTGGTGACCAATGCACAAAATGACAGCACCCATGAGAAAAACAAAATGGCCTTGAAAAAGAAGCAAAATTATTACAGCCCTCTCAGAACAATTTTCAATCTAAAATGCTGGCAATGTACTCTGTCTTTACAAACCATTATCTATACTTAATTGATTCATCTTTAAATGTTGGAAGAACAAGAAAGAAAATTTAAAACAAAAACTGCTTATAACAAGTGAGCATTCAGCATATGGCAGAGTATACAGGGTTGCAGATGCTGCGTTGTTGGGCTCTACTACAATGTCAGGCTTGGTGAAATGTGCAAGTCATTCATATATTCACTCTGATTTCCATTAAACGTCCGAACACACCCTCTTGTACTTACTAATGACTCTAAATTGCCTTACTTTACTGAAAACTGGTGTATGCTGTGCAGTAGACTGTCTGCCCAACTAGGAAAAATGGGTGGATGGTCAGCAAAATCAGACACTGCACTAAGAAATACCAATTGTTTTACTTGGACAAACTTAGAGTGTAACATTAACTCGACTGAGTCAACCAGTATGTACGTGTAGACCCAAAAAATGGCAAAAATTGCATAATCTTCAAGCTTCATGTATCATTAACAAAGTTACTAACCTGTGGTAGGAGGTTAGTTTGGGAAATTCACCAACTCATCACTAGTAGGTGATTTTATATGTTTCTTCTCATTTTCGATAATAAAAAATAGTAAAATAAAAGAGAACCGTAATAATGGTCTAAATAGTATTTTAAAATAATAAATAAATAAATAATAATACATATTGTAAATTGCAATGCTGCAAAATATTCACCCTTTCCCTGAAGTAATTTTCTTGTTGCAGAGTGGTAAAAGTACTACCTACCAGGCACAGGAACCAACCCTGGAAAGGCACAGCAAACTATCAGTTAACATGCTTTCACAAACATCCATGCACGCGTATGTACACTTTACAATATAATTTACAATTAACCTGTAAGTATCTGGGTAGATGGAGAAAATGAGAGAATGCCATAAACAAAACAAAGACAGTTACAGTCCCTGCTTTGCTGTCATTAACAAGATAAACAACCTTTACTGCATGTAGCGCCTTTCTACAGTGAAGCCCATCCAGAAGAACTTTACAAGAACAGATCCTATTCACACGTTAGCACAGGAAAGTTAAATGACTGCTCAGCGTCACACAGTGGGACACCAAGAAATCTAACCAAGCAGCCTTGTGATTGGTATTCCAGATCCTTTTCCAAGCTGCGCCACACTGACTTCAAGATCATGAGATTCTAAATATTCATGTTATAAAATCCAAAAGGAGTTTGTATATTTATGTAATGCAAAGAATGCAAGTCAATGTTGCTTAAGACTGGGACTGCCTGCTCTTTTTCTCAGAATGTGTCAACTATAGCTTTTAAGGTTTTTATGTACTCACAGGAACTTTTAACTTCATGTTTACAATAACTCTGGTTATAATCAGCTTGCAAAAAATGATAATGTGTCAACATGATTCATTTTACAAGAACCTAGCACGGAAAGTAACTGTAAAGCATGTGTCTGGTCAAAAAAGAAAAACAAGAGCTGACCCACATTACAACTGTAATTTATTTTAGGCACCTCAGCTACTGCACTTCCTTTTTGGATCAAATATTCATTGTGAGTCTGAATTTGGATTGTGGTTGAAGGAAAAGCAAACAATTTCAAAATATTGAAGGATTCACTATTGTTTAATTCCCAGCTTTGGAAAAACATTGTATAGAACAAGCCCCAACTGGTCAGTCCCTTACATAAAGTGGCGAGGAGCCTGGGATTTTAACAAGAAAATGAAATTACTGAATACATTTTATACTTAGTTAGATGGTACATGTCAGAAATATGAACATTTTAGACCTTCTCATTCAGTCTGGATGAGTACAGCTTGGTGTAACTTCTGGACTCTTTTGTTTTCTCCAACAATGAGTGCATTGAATAAGCACAATTCATATTTATGACAGTAACATACTATGAATAAAAAAAGATGAATGTCATCTGCACAGCAACAGTAATTTAGATTTCAAATGGCTTCAAAAATTAGCCAAATATCCGCACGGGGTCGTCTGTTACATACAGTATATTAATGTATACTACTGTATATATGTGCCCAGTAAAGTTTTTTGATAAGTAAATGATGCTGCACCAGTGTGGCATTGTTAGCACTTCCAGTTATCTACCCAACTTTCAAAAGTGCAATCTTTTCAGTTCTTCTGTTCAGATGTACTGTTCCTAACAGAGAATGGTGCTTCATAAGGGTGTCCTAAACATATTATGCTCACTCAACAGGCAAACCCTAATCATGACTGCAGATTGTACGTTTATGCTTACTAACCTCAGTACTATATTACAAAAAAATCTCTATTTATATAATAGATCAACATAGGCAAAAAACACAAAGAGCATCATTAAATGTGAAACAAATGTGAAGTGCATCAGATTGTTTGAAAGAAAACTGCCTCCCATAAATCCTGCAATATGTTACATTTTTATTTGATACAAATATTTTAAGCATTATATCATGTGAATGCATAGCACAGTTCCCCACCGTTGTCAGCTCCTTATGCACTCAATACTCATGCCTTCCCAGCTGGTTTGTGATTGAGCCATTCTCTACCCAAATGAACAGAAAACCAGGCTAGTCGTCAGCCTGTCCATACTATATACTCACCGTATACACGCTAGCTCATTAGCACAGCAAAGAACAGCTTAATGTCTGCCACTACAACACTCCAAATGATCAGGCTTGTGTTGTGCCAGTGCCTACCCAACTGGACCCAAATCAGGACAAGGCACCAGTGCATTATCAGAAACACATTAAAAGCCATTCTTGAACCCTACAAAATGCACTTCTCTTCCACCTGTTTGAACAGTTGTCATTGTTAGTTAGGGAATCTCAGTAATACTCAGAATGGTAAGATGATTTATTATTAATGACTGTGGACTTTTTACTGGTTTGCATTGTAGCCCACAAAATAATAAGAGTAATAACAAAATGATACTCTTTTTTCTTTTTCTGTAACTAAATGCTATACTTACATTACATTTATTGGATATACAAAATGAACAAAGTCATTAATTAGATGTTTTACAGAAAGGATAATTTCAGTGCTAGTAAGCATATCTGGTTTACCCATAACACAGCACTGGCTCTGCACTGAGTATTTAATTCTTCCTTTCAACTGCACCTACTATGTAATTTATGACAAAAGAATATTTTCCTCATGATGCACAAAATCAGCTGCTGAAAACATTAAGTTGTTTTTATTTTTCCTTGTCCTTTCATTAAAGTTCCTAAACTTCCTTGAGCAAGTTTTGTACTATGAACAGAAATGGCAACAAAAGAGTTTACTTTTCAAACCTATTCAGGAGCGATGAGGGAGGCAAAAGAAAGAGCTATGGTGTCTGGCATCTATTTGTTTAATTAAGCTGTTCTAGCAAAGTTTGGAGATGACGCGTTCATGCAGGTCATCAATAGGATTATCAACTGAAGGGAAAGTAAAACAAATAAATGAAGGATGAAGACTGAAGAAATAGTTAATTATGTCAACGTTATGAAATTCTTAATCAGATGGAGGACACTCTGCAATGTTAATTCAGTTGTGTGTCTGGCGTCTTAACCCTTTATATATATTTTTTCTAATTCATATTTTACATTCACTAGCTTTTCCAGTATATCCAGTAGAATCAAATTAAAAATACAAAAGTACATTTAATAATAAATCAATCCAAAGTAATTAAGATATGCCTCTGTTCCTTAAAGCTGTGTATAAAATAATATCATTACATTTGCAATTACATTTATTTGCTTAGCAGACAGGTTTATCCAAAGTGACGTACAAAAGAGGTCAACATAATGGACTAAACATCAGTCTGGTGACTGGATGTTACTTTGAACGATCTAGATGAATAGGAAGGACCAGCTTGTTGGGCTGAATGGTCTGTTCTCATCACAAAAGTCCTAATGCTTGAGAACAAGTGTGACAAGACGAGGCTACAAAGTTGATCACCACAAGAATAGAGTTCAGAACAACGTGCAAGCAACTTAGCATTCTTAGGTTAAAAAAACCTAACATTTAATATCACTTAGATAGGAATTCACCAAACAAGAGAGTCTTCAAATGCTTCTTAAACACACTGAGAGAGCCAGAATGTCAAATGGAGGTGGTAGCTCATTAAACCAGCTAGGTGCTACACATGAAAAAGTCTGGATGCCACGCAGAAGTGGTATCACCAGACGCCATTCAACAGCAGTTCTGTAATACAAGTTACAACTGTCATATTTATACTGTAATGGCAGAAGGTTCAGTGACCAGTGTGCTCACTTATGGAGATGCTCTGCTGGCGTAATTTTGAGTGTCTCTCTCTTACAGTACATGAGGCACCCACTCCTCCGTACTTTCATTGTGCTTGTTCTTCTAAAAACTCACTGCCAGTCGGAAATTTCAAATATACTGTATATACATATATATATTGTAAACTGTATATAGGCAAGGGCCTACGTGTTTATCTTAGTATTTTCTTGAAATATGTTTGCATAACAGAATACTTTTCTTTATGGAATTAACATTAACACTATGTAAATTATCTAATCCTGTGCTCTGTATGCTACATGTCAAAGTAGGAACCCACTATTTATGTAATTTGTGTACAGTAACAGTTCCTAGTTGCCTATAATCTATCTATCTATCTATCTATCTATCTATCTATCTATCTATCTATCTATCTATCTAATATAGCTCCTTTCTTACTTAACTATCTAAACTTCACCATCTAACTTCAGTTTTTAAATAGGGCAAAACAAAATCAGCATACTGTACAATTAAATATAATTACCTACCTACCATTTCATTGGACATTTTAAACTAATTTCTTTCTTTCTAAATTACAAGTATACTGTTGAAATAAGTTTTGTTTGGTCAAAGACACTCTATACAATACTATATTGAAAGTACTGCGGTAAACTATGAAACACGTTAAGCCCATTTTATGTTATTTTATAACATAATCTTTTAAAAATGTATAATTATTTTGCAGTCTTTGTGCCCTTTTTAATGATACGTTTTAGCAGCAACCAACGGTCCAGATTATTTGCAAACTACATCTTTTACAGAATACGTGACATTGAAAGCAGTTACGTAACACCCTAGGATATATAAATTCATGATGTTGTGTGTAAATGTAAAGTTGTAAAGGAAAATACCTGCATTACGATTTACAGCGTCAGTTTGTGTAGCACACTTTAACTGGCTATACAATAAACTTTTATTAATGCATATTAATGCTTGAATCTGCATTTATTTATTAAAGTGCCTTTCACTTTACAGATTAATGCATAAAGATAAAAATATTCATTGAGCTGAACTAAATTAGTAAAGGACTTTCTCTTTTAAGTCGATCAGAACACCTTTTGGTGAGTAATTCGAACGTAAACCATTTCGGACAGCAGACAATTGCAGAAATCAACTTACATTTGCAGCGTATTTGACCCAGAAAGCGTTTTTACAAATCAGTTAACGGGGAAACCAGAAGTAACACAGAAAGGGAAGTGACAGCGTCCTTTCCGACATCGTGCATCATGTATTGTTGAAAAACAAAACAAAAAACGTGTATTTATAACGTGCATACGAACAAATCAACGAAGTCACAGCATGCGAGCTGTGTGCACTCTTTATTGCGCCTTTCCAGATGAAACATCCACTAAACACATTGCAAGCGTTGCAAAATAAAAACACGCCAGGCTTTGGTCAAAGACTTTGGTTGCGGGGGAAGTTGCAGTGACTTTCTAGGTAAACGCCAAAGCCTCATCGATTGATTGGGTCGGGCGTGAAATTCTCTTGTAGGATTTAGATTTTAAATGTGTCGGTGATTGTTCTCAAACACGTTTATTTTTTCAGTTACACCTCAGTTGGAGAAAAACGAGTTACTTAAAGGCAGTGGAAAATAAAGGTTATCAACATCCTTCAAGTTTAAAATTAAATCGCGACAGTTATTAGTCTGTTATTCATGCCACACGAGTTTAGCTACTCGTTTCTTGTAAAGGTACATTTATTTCATACTTTACTGTTCCAGTACACAGTTTCAGGTAGTTGGAGCCTACCCAAGAATTCATTGTTAAGACCAGATCTGAACTGGACGCCCGTGCATCTCACACATAAGAATTAACGGAAAAATTAAACAGCATTCTGCCGATTCCCTGTAAACTATGTCATGTAAAATGCACAGTGTTTAGTTGTAGGGCTAAAAATTATTTGAACATGTTGTTCGTTAGCGTATTAATCAGCAGTCGGCGAACGTTATCAAGGACGTGGGAAAAAGTTTGCTAAAGGGTGCCTTGTGTGTTTGAAAGCGCGTCGGAAGTGTGCAGTACTTACAAATGCCAGACTCCAAAACATGGAGCAGATGATGATTAGGATATTCTTCATTCTAATAGCTGACGGGTCACCTCTGGAAAACGTGGGTATTCCGTTTAAAAATCATGAGATCCAGTTTCATAAGAAAGGTGAGACAAGTAAGTAGTAAAAACTCAAATCATAAAAAAAAGTTTTGTTTTCAAATTGAATGTCAAGATGAGTTTACAAAAAGCCGGCAGTAAATCCGGAAAGAAACCTTAAAAGAATTAAACTGAATACTCAAGTGGAAATGAAAGGTATCCGCCACCAACCACCTCAGGTTTGATTGTGTCCCAAAAAAATAAAACCTGTATGTCTGTGCTAGTGAATGAGCATGGAGAGAAGTTCATCCCCTCCTCCTCCTCCTCCTCCCGCAGCTGCTCTGTTCGCAGCACGCCGCCCTCCAATGAGCCGCTAGCGATGTGCCGCAGAAGCGCCAGCCTAGCGCGGAGCGTGGACTTCTGTATACTGGGCTGTGCGAATTCAAGTCGGGGGCAGGGGCCAAATCGACTCATCAGGTCTTATATGATCTCTTTAGATCCATGAGGTGATAGGAGCTAAATATGCGAGCACGATATTTTGTCATTTTTACCTAAGCCATGCACCTGTCCGTTGCCAACTTTTTCCGATCGCATTGCGGCGACTCCTGAAAAACAGAAACTTGGAAGCTAATCGCCTGATTTAAAGGCATTACTGTACTAAGGGTGGCGGTGATGCCGAGTGCACTGCGCAGTTACATTTCCGATATCATGTAGTATCATCTTCTGTGACTCTTGGCGACGGTACAAAAATCCACAAGGTCCGCAGAGTGATATCTATCACATTTTGCTTCACGATGTGAAAAGCCAGCGCTAACACGAACATAACGGCACGCCTTCGTAAAGTGGACTGCTTAACGAAAGCTGCATTTAAATTTACATGAAAATGATGTTACCGTTTCTTAGTTATATACGTTACGCTGTCTGGTTTTATTATTTTGGCAATACATTTGAATTAGAATCTAGCGTCTTAAAAAAAGAAGAATCCAGGGTCCTGGCGTAGACATGCCAGATAACGGTTTCGCAGTTCCACCCGAAGGTAAAGTGCTTTCATTGAAATGCCCTCTGCTGTTAATATGTAAAAAACAATCTGATAGAAATAAGCAAACAAACAAATATGAACTATTCAGTCAATCAGTCGGTCTAACGTAGTGCTGTACCCCATAGTTATTAATCTAAAGTATTTTAATAACCTACCATGCTAACAGTTATGGATAGTTGAAGCCGTTCACTAAATAATAAATTGTAACCGGCAGGACCCAAACCCAAAGAGAATGGAATCAGTTATTCAAAGGGTTCCGTGAAACAATGTTTCGTTAACATCTTGATTATTCCTGTGCTGATAGCCATTTGTGGAAGCTGTTCAAAGGTCTGGTGTGACTGTCTGTTCCCCTTAAAGAATTAATACTACAGTACAGAGTGCACAGCTGGTGGTGCTTCCCAGTTTAACCTGTCCCATGTAGTAAGTTCTTAGTTAGTTATTCCAGTTTTTCTTAGTACAGATCAATATTGTTAATTTATTTTGGAGATGCTAATTTATTCTGTTGTGGTGGTTCTTAGACCCTGCATCCCGGATTCAGTTCTTGCACTTGATCATTACTTGTGTGGAATTTGCATGTTCTCCCCATGTCTACATATTTGCGTTTTCCTCCAAGTACTCTGGATTTCCTTCGATATTCCCGAAAATGCTCAGGTGAGGTTAACTGGTTAACTGTATTAGCTCAAGTATGCGTGTGTGTGCCCACCCAATGATCACACAGAGCTGCTAGGCTCCAGTTTGTGAATGTATCATTTTATTCAGGTTCAAGCAAGGGTATTTGTAGATTATTTTTTGTGAGAGTGTCTTTACATACAATGTGTGCAGGACAGTTTGAAGCTATAAGATATTTAGAAAAGTTTGTAAGATGAGCACAAGTTATGTTTAATTTTTTCAATATCAGAATTTTAAGAAATATTTGGGGAGGGGTCTAGCTATAGCAGTGAAATAACAATATACATTGTTCTTGTTTTTAGTGTCTATTTTGTGTGTGTTATTCTTTAAAATCTAGCTGTCCTCATCTTTTCCCTAATATATTTATTGTTTTATCTGTCATTTTGACAAGTGATGAGGGACTGGTAAAACAACACTGGTGTTTGATGTCAAGAGAAGTGAACAATGATGATGACCTGAAATGATCACTGTAAATATACATTGTGTGTGTTTCACCATATAAGGTATGTGTTTCAGAATACAATTTATAAGACCAACTCTCAATATCCAGTGTTATGTATTTCAGCGTGCGTATATAGTAAATATGCAGTTAAGAAAATGAAGTCCTAAACTGCGCCTCACGCAATGATTGATAAATAACTATCTATCCATCCATCCAACCCGCTATAACCTAGCTACAGGGTCACGGGAGCCAATCCCAGCCAACACAGGGCGCAAGGCGGGAAACAAACCCCGGGCAGGGCGTCAGCGCACCGCAGGGCACACACACACACACCAAGCACACACTAGGGACAATTTAGAATCGCCAATCCACCTAACCTGCATGTCTTTGGGGAGAACATGCAACTCCACACAGGGAGGACCCGGGAAGCAAACCCGGGTCTCCTAACTGCGAGGCAGCAGCGCTACCCACTGTGCCACCATGCCGCCCGATAAATAACTAATTCAAAATTAAATGAAGTTCTTGGCCAATACTGGTAACAGTGAAATGTCGCATGATCATTTTGAATGTCTAGAAAGCATTGGTTAAAAAAACAAATTGGTTAAAACATGCAGATGGTGTTTCATACAATCTGAAATGAATGCATACATCTTAACATGCTGGACAGTAGAATGTGTCATGCATTTTTGAAGAAAATGATTTCAGCACACCGTGGGACTCTCAATGAACAATCTTTCTGCGCTAGTAGTTCTCAGAATTGAACTATGACATGTTTTATGATGAAACTTCCTATTTTCATATATAATATGCACATGTATAGTACATTATGTATTTCTGGTCTCCTGGTGTCTTCCCATTCCCTTCTGCCATCTCCTTTTCAGGATGCATTTTGGTTTTTATGTGATGTTCTTCTTTTGGAATGCATTTGCCTTAATAAGGTGATGTTACACTATTCTTACATTTACCTGACTGTTCAGCAATCTGTTTAATTTGTACAGTTTTTATGTTCATAGAATTACACTGCTGGATTTTAATTTTTTTGTTAAACTAGAATTGTTTGCTAATCTTGAGTTTATTTTAGTGTTATTGGCCTAAATGCTCAGTGCAGTGAGAGGAAGAGGCAGGGTGTTAAGTTAGCAGAAGGTTTTTCTGTTTTTGTACTGCCTGTTTTTTAGTATTTGTTCTAAGCAGACTTGGCAGATTGGTGCTGATGAGGGGTGCTTGTTCTGGGTTCGGGTTTTATTAGGGAAGGTGCTGATGTTGGAGGTTGGTGAAGGGACTGTGTCCTGCTAATTGTTTCATGTCTATGCTCTGGGCAGGCAGCAGGTCATGGGGTGGCTGTGCAGCATCACTTCCTTCTCCTTTTTTCTGTGTTGTTTTAGCAAAGCTTTTCTTATTGCTTCACCTCTGCTATGGCTGATTTATCCTTTTTAAATGTTCTTAGTCTGCTATTAAATATGAAAAAGGCTTGTGTTCCAGATGTTGCTCTCCTACAATAGACCAGGTTTATAGAGTATCTCCAGGATGTGTAATGGATACTACTGTGTAGTGGCTTCCACATCCACTAGAAACTTGGTGTGGCAATAATTTAGTGTCACAAACCTCATGTTAAAATTTTGGACTCAAGCACTGTTGATTTCAGGAGGTTTAGTTATTCTCTAACTGAATTTAGAGGGAAGAATATTTTAGTCCTGTCCTCTTTCAGCTTAACTTCTTTCCTTAGATAACTAACCATACTCGTCAACTTAAGGACTACAGACACTAAGAGGTACTTGAACCCTCTATCCCGCTTCATTCGCCCCACTCAACCCAATTTCTTTGTAAATTTATTTCAAAACCAACCTGATTGATTCATTTTACTTGCTTAATCCCTCAGGTAAGGTTTTCTTTTCTATTTTCTCTCTCATCATCACACTCTGTCAAAGCTAGATTATATATTTGTCTCTGAGGTACTGGCATCATTCCTGTCACATTCACTGGTGGACACATCTTCCCTGTCAGACCTTTGCTGTGCTCTCTCTCTCTCACTTGCACCTGACTTGGTTTCTTAAGCACGTTGTAAACTTTGCTCCCTCTAAGGAGTCACCTGCTGTAGGCAAATTTTTTTTTCCATGTGAGCAAAATGTTCTAAAAACCAACACTTTTTCAGCGTCAGTATTAGCAATGCATTTCTTTATATAGAACAAAAAAAATCACTATATGATTATTTACTGTGTTGCTTTATTATTAAATATTGAAAAACTATCTGAACTGATATAACAAAGTTTGTTATAAAAGTGTTTATTTCTACTCATAATTTCACCGAATATTCAAAGCAGTTTATCTTCTGACCTTTCATGTCTTCAATGAGTTATAAACTATGTGAACATTAACAGTTTGTACAGAATTTAAAAGAGTAATTTTCATTGAGTTTTCATGATGCTCGGGATCTAAGTGATTTTTAGATTTTGTTTTTATATTCTTCATTAGACTAAATCCTATTTTACAGTTAGCACGTGAGACCTGGAGTGTGACACAAATGACCAAAAGTGAAAATAAGACCTTGAAGTGACCCTGTGGTTTTGTAAATGTAACCGTATCTAAAAATGTCTTTAGAGATCCAGTTTCTAATTTTTCCTAATCAGTATCTTGATCTTCGCTTAGTGGTTTAAATGCAATTCCATCTGCTTCTACAGCTTTGACAAGTCCTTCAATTTCTGGCTTCTTAAGAGATGACCTGTAGAAAGTTGTGTAAATAGTCCTTGGCAAAATGTCACTCATCAGGTGGATGTCTTTTCAAGCATCACCAAGGTCCTCGCAATGTGCTGTACAATGTTGCTTGTGTGGAATGGACTGCAGCTGAAGAGCAGCTACACCTTTTCATTTGCCCAACATGACTGATGAGGTAAACATAACCTACTATCCATCCATCCATCCATTTTCCAACCCACTGAATCCGAACACAGGGTCACGGGGGTCTGCTGGAGCCAATCCCAGCCAACACAGGGCACAAGGCAGGAACCAATCCTGGGCAGGGTGCCAACCCACCACAGGACACACACAAACACACCAAGCACACACTAAGGCCAATTTAGAATCGCCAATCCACCTAACCTGCATGTCTTTGGACTGTGGGAGGAAACCAGAGCGCCCGGAGGAAACCCACGCAGACACGGGGAGAACATGCAAACTCCACGCAGGGAGGACCCGGGAAGCAAACCCAGGTCCCCAGGTCTCCCAACTGTGAGGCAGCAGCACTACCCACTGCGCCACCGTGCCACCCTAACCTACTATCTGGTTTAAATTTAACTTTTTTTCTATATAAAATTGTTGAATAACCTCAAGAATAGATAAACTGTCACATGCTGTTCATGTTATTATCCCAGTGAACACAGTTTTATGAATGGATTTGTTTCATTCCTTAACAATAACATTTTTGAAAATATTACCTCTATGTCAGATTATTCATCAATGATCAAAGTGTGGTAGGCTGATTTCGGAATTTCATTTAACATGTCAGTTTTGATTGCTGAATTTATACACTTGATTAGCTCAAAGACATAATTGTTACTTCTTCAATAACCTGTATTTCACACATTTGGCAATATGATCATGAATATCCTGTATCACCAATATGGAAGAATTTATTTTCACAGCCAGCAAAACATTATCTATTAAATTTTTTGCCTCATCAGATGTCACTTGTTTTTGCTGCACATGTTCTTCCTTCACATTCTTGCTTATCCTGTTATTTATTTTTTTTATATAAAACCTTTTGATTGATTTCATTTTTAAGTTCTGTGACTCATTCGATGTGAGATTTCTGGTTCAAACTGAGATGGCCCACTTTCCAGTCACTCCATGCTTTTCTTGAGGTCCATTTGCTAAAGGATCCTGCTTTCAAACATATTTTGCAAAATACACCATCCGTCTCCAAGAAATTAAAAATTTCTAACAGAGGCACATGCTACCAGGTGCTATTCGCTAAGTCCATTTTAACAACATAATTCCAGCGTCAGCCGTTCAGCTTTAAACCCCAAGCACTGTTTCTTCAAGTGACAATTTGAACTGTCTTCAGCTTTCGCTTAGACCTGGTTAAAATGACAAAAAAAACATTACACAATGTTTCGTGGTGCACAATTTTCTTTAAACTTTTCTTAAATAATTCAACTGAATTAGTTTCATTAATTTTTATTTAATTTTTATAGTTTCATTTTATTTGAAAGTGTGGTCTTTTCATGAGTGACAATGTAAAACCTGTGAGCGTGAGAGTAGCAGAAGAAACTTTCTTGTATACTCAGATATGGGGAGGGATATTTGAGGAGTAAACCACAAGACAATGATTATATTTTTACATTATGTACATTAAAGATCCATCAACAACAAATCAAATCAATTTAAAAATACATTGAACAATTACTATAAAAGTAAAGTTGAATAGATCGGACTTTGCAGGTACATGAATAAAAGGTAAAGTACCACTTCCGGTTAGTGGAAATAGCACAAAAGTTGGTAGAAATCTACGTTTTCTACCTAATACTTGTATACAAAATTTGGTTGACCTAAGTGAAAGCGTACTCAAGTTATTGTGTTTAAATACTCACACGCACAAACACAGACAGACGCACAGACATAATTTCAAAAATGGTATTTTCAGACTCTAAAACATCTCAACATCAAATTTTTGAACAATTACAATACTTTCCCTATACTTTGTATACGAGAAAGTAAAAAGAGTTGCAAGACATTATCGGCCACCGTGAATCAGAAAATAAGATAGTTTTCTTTTGTTTTATAAATAGGTTTAGTCAAATTGATGCTTTATTTATAGGTTTCGATTGCATGCAGGGGCGGCACGGTGGCGCAGTGGGTAGCGCTGCTGCCTCGCAGTTGGGAGACCTGGGGACCTGGGTTCACATCCCAGTTCCTCCCTGTGTGGAGTTTGCATGTTCTCCCCGTGTCTGCGTGGGTTTCCTCCGGGTGCTCCGGTTTCCTCCCACAGTCCGAAGACATGCAGGTTAGGTGGATTGGCGATTCTAAATTGGCCCTAGTGTGTGCTTGGTGTGTGGGTGTGTTTGTGTGTGTCCTGCGGTGGGTTGGCACCCTGCCCGGGATTGGTGCCTACCTTGTGCCCTGTGTTGGCTGGGATTGGCTCCAGCAGACCCCCGTGACCCTGTGTTCGGATTCAGCGGGTTGGAAAATGGATGGATGGATGGATTGCATGCAGCAAACTGTTTTCTGCTTGGCTGTGTGATTGAGCTCTGCAAAGCACCGGTACCATGTGTTTCTTGTCTTACACCCAGTTTTGCTGCAACAATAATAATACAAGTATTTTTACTTCAGTAAGAGAATTATTGTGTCATGTTACTCATTACTTTAAAAAGTAATCAAACAATATAATGCACATTATTTTTAGTGTGTTACCCTACTGCTCTCGAGATTGTGTCGCTGAGTTTAGCATTGTAAATTTAGCTCATCAACATAGATTTATTGATTTCTGAAATATTGAGACGGAGCAGCCAGGAGAAGGAATAATGCAATCGTCTGAAAATGTATTTTGTGGATGCTTCCACCAGTGGGTGCAGAAAGCGTTTGCAAAGTAAATACATGCACAGGCTGACAGAGTGCGACAAACATGCGCAGACCCCGATTATGGGTTTGCATGGCCACATAATAAGATTATTCTTTAGAGAAATCTACCTCTGTTAAACTGGTTTCTCAGAGGCCAATAACCCGATTGCTCTAACTGGAATAAGGTTTTAACTGGATGTTTTACAATCAGGTTTCTGTGAATAACCAAGTTATTGAAGCACGTGTAAACAAGCCAAATGTGTATCAGGCATGTGTATCATACTTTATGAATAAGCTGTATAGTTTTTCATAATTCTGATAATTTTGTCTGGGAGGGTCATAACATTTTAGCAGCTTTTGCAACTGTTTTCTACTTGCTTTAGCAAAGATTTGTTAGAAATCTATAAGGTTTACTTCTAGGTTGATGTGTCATTTTAGCCTTTCATCTGCATGGCTGCATTTCTGAATCTCAGGATGCCAATTAGGGGATTGGCTCCATAGGCCATCCTCCACCTGACTTTAATCTGATTCTGTTGTCTATAAATATTACAGTGTTAAACAATGGAGTTGTTAACACAGAAACAGGCATTACCTAGCTAGTTTTCATTTCAGCCATCTTGACATGTTTCTTTCTTTAAATCTTTAGTTCCCGTATCTCGTCACTGTGAACTCACCTCCCTTTTTCAGCTTTTCCATGGACAGCTCTTCAGAATATCAGGCACAGAGAGGCCTCAAGCTGTGTGAAGTATGAGGTGCATTGTTACTGGTGTACTGGTGGAGGTATAGTGTGGAGGAATGCTTCAGTTTGTGTGCCTATGATTGGCATGCTCTAGCATTGTTGCATGATTTTTTAAGGAGGTAACTGAATAAGCAACATGGACATTGGGCCTATCCTTAGAATTGAATGGAATACCAAGCAACATGTGCAATAAAACAATCATTAAATCAGTTTATTTTACTTAATCACTTGTGATGTTTGTTCACATTTTTGTTACACTTCAAGCAATTGACTGGTGAATGAAATTGTAGTTAGTAGAATACTAACTAAGAAACTAAGTTTCCTTTGCTCCTGGTTTAATTTACTAACAGGGAGCTTTTCACTTTTGTAATGGATTTAGATATAAGATTAGGGAGTTTCAACCTTTGTAACATTTACAGATTTGAATAAAGTAGATGTTAAAGTTGCTTAATTAAAAATGAACAAATAGCTCTGAAATCCATCCATTATCCAACCCGCTATATCCTAACTACAGGGTCACGGGGGTATGCTGGAGCCAATCCCAGCCAACACAGGGCGCAAGGCAGGAAACAAACCCCGGGCAGGGCGCCAGCCCACCGCAGGGCACACACACCCCAAGCACACACTAGGGACAATTTCGAATCGCCTGCATGTCTTTGTACTGTGGGAGGAAACCCACGCAGACACGGGGAGAACATGCAAACTCTCCCGTGAATCCAGGCCTCCTTACTGCAAGGCAGCAGCGCTACACACTGCACCACCGTGCCACCCAGCTCTGAAATCATGACAGATAAATTGCTGCAGTTCTTCCTTATTATCTTAAACAGATACAGGTGGCATAAGTATGCTGATTTTGTTTTTGTCACATTTCCAAAGACTTATTTGTAAATTAGATAGATAGATAGGGCCTGTGTTTCTTAACCCTTCAGTGAGTGTAATAGCTAATGTCAAAATGGCTAATTGGTTATTTCTGAAAGAATCTCAAGGCAGGAAGAAGTTGAAGTAAAAACTTGGTTCTTGTGCACAGAGCATAGTGGTTAAGCTCTGCTGTGTAAAATGTTCAATTTAGGACAGCCTCTTTACCACATGCTGCCTGTCTAGATGCATCTGTGTCTCAAACAGGGTCACGGCAGCTCTGTGTGAAAAAAGACCAAGATCTGTGTTGACAGGCGAATCACAAGAAATAAATTAAGGGAATAAACGCTGCAGGAAATCTAACATCTCATTGCAGAAATACGCTTGCATTAACTAATGAGAGTAAAGCTGTTAATGGTCTCTTTGTCGTGAAAATAGTATTTAAAATTCTGTATATGACAGGTTTTAAGGTGGCCATGTAAAGTTGGACTTCAACATTAAAATGACATAACTATAGGATCACTGACAAAGTGTGCATTGCACAAAGAAATAAAATGTGAGATGGTGGCTACAAAGGCACTTTTAAGGTTTCACAGGAGTCAAAGCACTAAAGTGACGACAAGACCTACGGCCTTCATATTAGACCTGCTTGGATGTCAATTTACTCTTTTCCTCCCTTTAAGATATCCAAATAATGGCCTTCTCTGTCAAAAGTTCTTGAACATGTTGTAGCCTCCAAACTCACCAATTACTTAACTTCTGATAATTTGATGGAACCTTTCCAGTCTGGTTTCAGAACATAACAAAGCTTGAGCAACCAAAGTCTTTGCTTATGGCAGGAGACTCTGGACAAATCAGCATATTAATTCTGTTAGATCTTAGGGCAGCATTTCACATTATCAGACATGACATTCTACTGTCCAGAATGGAGAACATGCGTAGTAGGGTGCCAACGAACAATATGCGAAAAAGTGACGTATCTATTTTGTGAAGTCTTACCTTGTAAAAATGTTCCTTTTCATAAAAATGATACATTAAAAAAATTGAGATGAATATATCAACATTTACTGGTGGCACAATGCTTCTGAAGTCATCAGTATTTATTGTAAAATCCCCTTTTCATGTAACTATAATGCTTGTTATTGACAGGTGTTGTACTTGGAATATTCAGCATAACTGAGCTTTTAAAATAAATTTGTATTGTTTTTATCTATGCCTAGTTTGTTTTTCTATGCCTAGTGTTTACTTTTGTTGCTGTGACACTTGTGTAAGAAACGTAAAATAATGCAATAAATGAAAAACCGGGTATTTTTTATATGCTCATACAGACAGATTTCATTCACAGTTCCCAAAGTTAAAGATTAATAACTTGTGTGATTCCAGTATTCTATCAGTAACAGGCATACATAATCCTTGCGAGTGATAATAGAGGAACTGTGAGACAACAAGAAGAAAATGTTACAGTGCTGTTAGGCTGTTTGCATAGCGTAGTCCTATAAGCCGGAGTGGATTATTTCTTATTTCTGTCTGCATCTTTATATTGCTACAAAGCTGTACCAATATTATAAACTTACTGAGTCCTAATTATTCAACACTGTTATATTTGCATAACAGGTATAGGTGAAGGATTTAAGCAAGATGACATCAGTTGTAGATAAAAAGTCAAGGCAATCACGACACAGTGTATAGCTTATAGGAGGACTCTCTGAGACCATTACTGGCTGTAAGCTACCTTCTAACAGACAAGTGCTAAGTCAATTTTTTTCATTTGCATACTGTTGAGAAGAAAACAGTCCAGGATGGAGATTTCACAGGACTTCCTCGTGGACAATCCTGATTCATGGGACAGTAATGAAGAATATATTTCAGCTCACTGCAATGTCAAACACCCGAAAGTGGTCAATGATGCAGCGGAAAGAGGGGTGGCACTGATTCAGTCATTCAATTCAGCCATCACAAACCAAGAAGAACAGAAACAGTACCTCCTACAAGTTGTAGAAGACCATCACAAACAGTTTCCAGCACCAATAAAAACTCTGTTAACTGAAAAGCTCTGAAGAGCTGGACAGAACAGTCATATCAGCACGCACGTTTCTGTATAGTGAATATAGAAAAATTCTGATCTCTTGTGCCACCAGTAAATATTGTTTGATTGTCATAAAACTTTGTGTAATTTATCATTCCACATTGGTCAGTTGCACAGAACTGGAGTACCGTTCTTGGAGTTTAGCATTGAGATCCAATTACTCTGTGCGTGCATTTGGTCACAGTGCCCAAACATCTAGGAAGAGCTTTAAGGTGAACATGTCTCTGTGCAAGGAAGGAGGAGAACTTGTTACCTCCATACAGAAAACGTGATAATGGCCTGAGTGTTCCACACCACAATATTTCCTTATTTGAGTGGATTTTGATGGCGTACTGGATCAAAGATTAGCATATTCGCTTCATTTAAAAAAAAATGATGTGAGAAGACAAAATGGAGCATCTGGTGACCATTTATTTACCCCTGTATTTAGAGTTGGCTTTGCCCCACTATTCCATTCACACTAGCTGTCCCAGAACAGAATTATAACTCCTCTCCTAAAAGGCTAACATACACAGTGGAATCTTCAGTGTCCAAATGTTCCAATTAACTTTAAGAAGCATACTGCTAATCACTAGTTTAAATCCTCCAGATCATAAAAAGTAAATCCCTGTATCTGAATTCTGTCACGTAACTGCCAAAATCTTAATTACATGTACAGTTGGGAGAAATTCAAGAAATATTTTGCAATTTAAGTTGGGTTTCCAGCGGTTTTAGAATAAACAGGCATATTAGGAACACTTCTTTGGCTTTCTTAATTCATTAATCTATTAATTCTTCATGCTGGTGTCCTCACCCAGCCTGGCTTTGTCAATGGCCGCACCTTTGAGAACTTTTTGGTTCCTTCTCTTCCCACTTCAAGCTGAAGCTTTTGGGTCTAAGTGAATTTCTGTTCTGGCTTTGTAACCTGGTACTACTATCTCTTTATCAGATATGTCCATTAATTATTGTTATTTAAGAGCTGGAGACTGAGCCAATCACACATGAGCATTTTATGGTCTCTATGAAGATTTAGTTTATGGTTTCTTGGATTTATGTCTGGATATTTTGTGTGGTCTTGCCTTCATATTTTATGCCTGAACGTTTTCTTTGGTGTTCTCACCAAAGATGTGCTGGTTAGGTTAGCTGGTGACTTTGATTTGGCCCCTCAAAAGTACAGATGTGTGTGTGCATGTGATCTGACTCTGTAGTAGACTATTGCCCTCTCCTGGGGGTTTTTCCATCCTTGCAACCAACACTGCTGGGATAGGCTCCACACCCCTCAGCTCTTAATTGGATTGTGGATGTCCATTATAGTCAGCCAGGCTTCTTCTCTAAGAAAGTATTCATATTTACAGGTTTGAGCCCAATTTCTTGGACTGGTGTAAGTTATTTTGATTTGGTTTAATTTTTGCTCTATAGGTTTTAGTAAGCCATTTCAGCTTTTGGTAATTTACTTGTTGTGCTGTGTCTTACTGAAAGTGTAATGTTACTTTTTTCTCAATTGCATATACAGTAAAACTGAAACAATTTGTATGACATCTTTAACCTTCAATTCTATTCTCAAAATACAAACACATTTCCCACAATTATAAACACTACACATACTTTTCACCCATTTTACAGATGAGTTGCACCATATCAGCAGAGCTTTAGACACAGAGACCTTTTTGAAGCACAGATTCCACAATCAGAAAGCTCTACCATTCCAATATAATTAACTCACGTCATCATAAAACATCACACAGCTCTTCAGTTACAAACACAGAGCAGCAAAATGATTCGCATGCCAGTCACAACTACAGGATTATTAAAAAGCCATTCCTCGATGGTCTACATGGTGGTGTAAGCCTCCAAAAACAACGTAAGCCTGGATGGACACAGCAGTCACACTACATTGACATTTAGGACATTGTATGTTCCCACCATGCTACAGTGTTATGCAACTGGTTCACTGCCCGTCCCAGGCTTTCCAGGCATATTTTACAATCTTCAGTTCCATTGAGGAATTATGTTCAGCATGGTGTATGATAGGACACCCTATGAAAGTGGAAACCATCTGCAGGAAGTTGAGCAGGCCTTTGAGGACGTAACACTTATGTCTACCCATGGGTGTTAAAGGCACAACAGAACATATTTCTCCTGCTGCTTCAGGGAAGCAAACATCTTTTATGACATAGATGACATCATGTGGTCTGACCCAGGCCAGAGACAGTCTGATGACATTGGTGGTGATATACATTTTGCATATCTGGATTTTACTTTGATTTTTGTTGGTGTTTGATTTAAATTTTTTTTGACTTAGTGCTATTTTATACAGTAAATGTGAGTAAATGAAAGAGACTTTGTATTTCACCAGTTAGTATACCTGTACCTGTCCACATGTGTGGAACACTGTAGTGTTACCAAGTTCAAAACATTGTTGGAGGAGAACAGGAATCGCGATCGGAAAGGATAATGGTTTATTACTCGGACAGGAGGCCAGAGCAAACGACAGATGGATTGGCCAGCAAGACAGAAAAATAACTTTGTGCCCAGCTGGGATAATATAGTGTATGGACCAGAAGAAGCCAAGAGTCGGGAGCAGTTCCATCTCCCATATGCCAGGTGGCAATGGTCCTTGTATGGCAACCCAGACAGGACACCCGCAGGGGTGCTTGGGAGTAGAAGTCCAGAAGTGCAGCCTTGTCAGGGTTCCGAGGTGCCAATACAGGGCACTGTCAGGGGAGGATCTTCTACTTTCTATATGGCCCAGAAGCGCTTCCAGGAAAACACAGTGTGGCACCAGAAGCAGTCCTGGTTCTGGTCTAAAAGGGAGCCTGCTGCATCATATCGATCAGTCAGTCGGGAGACATTGGGGAACACTCAACAGGAGGACGAGAGGAGGAAGAGTTTAGTTATATTGTGTATCATAGCTGATCTTTGAAAGGATGATTGTCAGAGAGGTGCTATGGATAAATATATTATTTTATCATTAAAGTGTGTTGCACATTACTGTGTCTTGGGTTTGGGGCTCAGAGGTGCCTCCTGGTGGTTACAACAAATATATTTACCCTGAAAACCATGCCATTCATGACTCCTTACTGTAAATGATTTTTAAAGCACGTGTTCTGGATTAATCCTGCTAGGGTGGAGTGGATAGTCTTTGTGTTTGGTTTAGATTGGTGTGTCTGTTTTGGGGTTTAATGGTGGCTTTTGATGTATAAGTTTGGTGTTTGTACAAATGAGTTGTTTTTCTATTATGTTTTACGTTTTGATAAAACAGTGAAATGTTCAGTGAAGTGTGTCCAAGCAATTGAGAAAAACTAATTTCTTATTTTAATGTTTTCCTTGTTTGCCAGTTGAAGATAAATTAATGTCTTAGTTCTTTTTTAAAGCAACTATTACCCTTGCAGTTGTTTATCTTTTGTGTTTAGTTCAAATAAGATTCTTAATAAATATTTCTGCTTTAATTATATTAGGTTTGCTAAGTCAATTACTAATAACTGACCACATTACCTCTAAATGAGAATTCTCTCTTACTTTTGTTTTAATGATTTATGTTGTAAATCATTGCCATTTGTTAATTATATTTTTACAGAACTTTGATTACTGGCTTTCATTAGTGACTTTGATTAGCCTGGGCACTTATGGTGTTGAATATGCTGTGCTTGCCCGTGACCTTCTTCACTGAATATTTTCCTGAAAATTTGCTGTCCAGCTGGTTCAGACAAACATTTTTTCTTCAGTGCCCCATGATGCTTGAGAGGACAGTGTGACATCTCACAGCTGTAGGAGCCATGTGCATAACTTTCACATGCATACTGTAAGCGTATTCTGTCTCACATTTTATGTCACTACCAGATTTGCTTCGCATGTGTGTGATGTCATTGCTTCTGACAGATTTGCACTCTACATGTGTAGCTGACCATAATGAGAATATTATGAAAATACTGCAAATGAGTTTGATCTAATCACCAGAGGTTTAACCTTCCTTCAAAACTAGCTGCATTCATCTCTTCTGTTCTCTTTGAGGAGCTGAAAACTGACGAGCCACTGTCTTTGGGGTGAGAAGTCTCCAACTCCCTGTGGAGTAAAACTCACAAATTTGCTTTGACCTGAAAGCTACTTTCCATAGGGCTTTGGAACAGATCAAGCTTTAAGATACACTCTGGCAAGCCAAGCTCTTTCCTAGTGACTGAGCCCATTCTGAGAAGACATTATCTCAAAAAGGGAACTTCAGTACCTCCACTCTTGTGCTGGAAAGATCAACATTTTTCCCTGTAAATTTGTAGAGGGCCTAATAGTGAGCTGAGGAAGGCAGTATCACACCACACTACTCCAAGCCATGGACAAAGGACCACGTAGCAAAGCAAGAGTGCACTGCAACACAAGAAGAATACTCCACCTGAACTAGGAACAACAATATTGAACTCCACACAGCACTGACCATCATTTCTAATGCCTTGGCATTGAAAAACTGTTTATCCATGCCAAAATAAATTAGAACTAAATAGCCAGTGAACAGTCATCCTCTTCTGTGTTACATGTTTGTCTGTCTCGTGCACCTTGCTTCCCATCTTCTATGTCAATGTAAATGCATATCATATTTCTATAACCATTGTGTCATTCTTTTTTTATTTAAGTATGCTACAGTTACCTTGATATAAGTCGAACAGCCAGAGACAGACTCTCACAACAGAGAAAGGAAAGGAAAATAAAGTGAGAGCCTTACCAAATTATTTAACTAATTGCTGGCATTGCCAAAGGATAAACTAATTAATTAACTGTTTAATTAACAATCAATCAACTCATTTTCTCACATCATCACACACTTTCCTACATTTATTTGGCCTCCATGGGCCATGTAGCAGAGATACCTCAGCATTTCCTACAGTTGTATATTCACAACTGTATTAAGCACTGTATGTGCCATGCTATGCAGCACATATCATGTTGCAACAGACAAATCCCTCTGAGTAAATAATGCTGTCCAGGGACACTGCTATACATACATTGCCTATACTCCTAAATTCAAACTGGGAAGTGTCTTTATGGACTAGCACAAACCGATGTTTGAATCTCAGCGGCTGAAGCTGAGTGGCTGAAGCTCCAGCCTGCGCACCAGGTCCATATAAGAGAAGGGGCCCTGGCAGAATGCATGTGCAATTAGCCACACAGCAAGGCACTAAGTCAAAAAAAACCTTAAAGAGCTCTCCCCCTTCCCAGAGTGAGAACACACATGAGACCCTGTGAAATAATAATAAAAAATGAAAGATGTATTACTATTTTCAAAGCTCAGAAACAAGAAATGTTTTGCCAGCTGTGTTCAGTCTATCCATGCAGGTGCTTTGTAAATAGTAATAAATCTTGAATTATTATTATTTCACAGGGTCTCATGTGTTCTTTGACACTGGGAAGGGGATAGGGAGGACTCTGCACCCCATTCCCTTATATGCACCCAGTTTGTGTGTGTCTGTCTCTTTCTCTCTCTCTCTCTCTATATATATACAGTGGTGTGAAAAACTATTTGCCCCCCTTCCTGATTTCTTATTCTTTTGCATGTTTGTCACACAAAATGTTTCTGATCATCAAACACATTTAACCATTAGTCAAATATAACACAAGTAAACACAAAATGCAGTTTGTAAATGGTGGTTTTTATTATTTAGGGAGAAAAAAAAATCCAAACCTACATGGCCCTGTGTGAAAAAGTAATTGCCCCCTGAACCTAATAACTGGTTGGGCCACCCTTAGCAGCAATAACTGCAATCAAGCGTTTGCGATAACTTGCAATGAGTCTTTTACAGCGCTCTGGAGGAATTTTGGCCCACTCATCTTTGCAAAATTGTTGTAATTCAGCTTTATTTGAGGGTTTTCTAGCATGAACCGCCTTTTTAAGGTCATGCCATAGCATCTCAATTGGATTCAGGTCAGGACTTTGACTAGGCCACTCCAAAGTCTTCATTTTGTTTTTCTTCAGCCATTCAGAGGTGGATTTGCTGGTGTGTTTTGGGTCATTGTCTTGTTGCAGCACCCAAGATCGCTTCAGCTTGAGTTGACGAACAGATGGCCGGACATTCTCCTTCAGGATTTTTTGGTAGACAGTAGAATTCATGGTTCCATCTATCACAGCAAGCCTTCCAGGTCCTGAAGCAGCAAAACAACCCCAGACCATCACACTACCACCACCATATTTTACTGTTGGTATGATGTTCTTTTTCTGAAATGCTGTGTTCCTTTTACGCCAGATGTAACGGGACATTTGCCTTCCAAAAAGTTCAACTTTTGACTCATCAGTCCACAAGGTATTTTCCCAAAAGTCTTGGCAATCATTGAGATGTTTCTTAGCAAAATTGAGATGAGCCCTAATGTTCTTTTTGCTTAACAGTGGTTTGCGTCTTGGAAATCTGCCATGCAGGCTGTTTTTGCCCAGTCTCTTTCTTATGGTGGAGTCGTGAACACTGACCTTAATTGAGGCAAGTGAGGCCTGCAGTTCTTTAGACGTTGTCCTGGGGTCTTTTGTGACCTCTCGGATGAGTCGTCTCTGCGCTCTTGGGGTAATTTTGGTCGGCCGGCCACTCCTGGGAAGGTTCACCACTGTTCCATGTTTTTGCCATTTGTGGATAATGGCTCTCACTGTGGTTCGCTGGAGTCCCAAAGCTTTAGAAATGGCTTTATAACCTTTACCAGACTGATAGATCTCAATTACTTCTGTTCTCATTTGTTCCTGAATTTCTTTGGATCTTGGCATGATGTCTAGCTTTTGAGGTGCTTTTGGTCTACTTCTCTGTGTCAGGCAGCTCCTATTTAAGTGATTTCTTGATTGAAACAGGTGTGGCAGTAATCAGGCCTGGGGGTGGCTACGGAAATTGAACTCAGGTGTGATACACCACAGCTAGGTTATTTTTTAACAAGGGGGCAATTACTTTTTCACACAGGGCCATGTAGGTTTGGATTTTTTTTCTCCCTAAATAATAAACACCATCATTTAAAAGCTGCATTTTGTGTTTACTTGTGTTATATTTGACTAATGGTTAAATGTGTTTGATGATCAGAAACATTTTGTTTGACAAACATGCAAAAGAATAAGAAATCAGGAAGGGGGCAAATAGTTTTTCACACCACTGTATATATATATATATATATATACAGTAATCCCTCCTCCATCACGGGGGTTGCGTTCCAGAGCCACCCGCGAAATAAGAAAATCCGCGAAGTAGAAACCATATGTTTATATGGTTATTTTTATATTGTCATGCTTGGGTCACAGATTTGCGCAGAAACACAGGAGGTTGTAGAGAGACAGGAACGTTATTCAAACACTGCAAACAAACATTTGTCTCTTTTTCAAAAGTTTAAACTGTGCTCCATGACAAGGCAGAGATGACAGTTCTGTCTCACAAGTAAAAGAATGCAAACATATCTTCCTCTTCAAAGGAGTGTGCGTCAGGAGCAGAGAATGTCAGAAAGACAGAGAAAGCAAACAAATCAATAGGGCTGTTTGGCTTTTTAAGTATGCGAAGCACCGCGGCACAAAGCTGTTGAAGGTGGCAGCTCACACCCCCTCCGTCAGGAGCAGAAAGAGAGAGAGAGAGAGAGAGAGAGAGAAAAACAAACAGTCAAAAATCAATACGTGCCCTTTGAGCTTTTAAGTATACGAAGCACCGTGCAGCATGTCCTTCACTAAGCAGCTGCACAGAAGGTAGCAACGTGAAGATAATCTTTCAGCATTTTTAGACGAGCGTCCGTATCGTCTAGGTGTGCGAACAGCCCCCCTGCTCACACCCCCTACGTCAGGATCAGAGAAAGCGCAAGAGAGAGAAAGAGAAAAGTAAGTTGGGTAGCTTCTCAGCCATCTGCCAATAGCGTCCCTTGTATGAAATCAACTGGGCAAACCAACTGAGGAAGCATGTACCAGAAATTAAAAGACCCATTGTCCTCAAAAATCTGCGAACCAGCAAAAAATCCGCGATATATATTTAAATATGCTTACATATAAAATCCGCGATAGAGTGAAGCCGCGAAAGGCGAAGCGCGATATATATATATATATATATATATATATATATATATATATATATATATATATATATATATATATATATATATATATATATATATATATATATATAATCTATTCATCAATTATCCAATCCACTATATCCTAACTACAGGGTCACAGGGGGTCTGCTGGAGCCAATCCCAGCCAACACAGGGTGCAAAGCAGGAAACAAACCCCGGGCAGGGTGCCAGCCCACCGCAGGGCACACACACACACACCAAGCACACACTAGGGACAATTTAAAATTGCCAATGCACCTAACCTGCATGCCTTTGGACTGTGGGAGAAAACTGGAGCACCCAGAGGAAACCCACGCAGACACGGGGAGAACATGCAAACTCCACGCAGGGAGGACCCAGGAAGCGAACCCAGGTCTCCTAACTGCGAGGCAGCAGCGCTACCACTGCGCCAAAGTGCCACCTATATATATATATATATATATATATATACTGACACTTTGACGTCACGCAAGACAACCTTATGAAGCAAGACCCGCGAGACGGTGACTTTTGCACGTCATGCCCTACTTACAAACAATTTAAAACAAGTTCACAGACATCTAACCTTGCAGTTGTTGGAATGCTTTTGGCAGACACACTTCATGTGCTTCCAGCTCTTAAAAATGTTATACACATTCTAGATGGCATGTGAACGACTAAGCGAAAAAGAAAGAGCAGTGCGTCGAAAAGAGACACAAAAGTGTTGGAGAGAAAAGAAGGCAAAAAAGGATGTACAAGAGAACAATAATAATCTATGTGCAATTTCAGAAAATAAGGCAAGTAATAATGAGCCCGGATGTCCCGCAAGACAAAGCAGTGAGACCAAAGGACAGCTGCTGTACAGGCTTTTAAATGATTGATGCACAGCGCAACAAGTAGAACATGCAGCACGGCAGGAGGAGCATTAAGCAAGCAGGTGATCTGTCCGCATCTCCAATGCGTGCGTTCAGCCACCCCCTTCACAACCCGAGTGGCAGAGACGTGAAGTGGCTGGCACATGGTGCACCCCAGGGTGGGGGGGAGGTAGTAGTCCCCCAGTATGTATGTATGTGTGTGTACTGTATATATATATAAATTTTTTTTTTACACTTGTTGCTAATTTGTGGACATTTGTTGCATTTTGTTTGGGGTTTCTTTTGCATCTTTTGTTGTTGGAGGCATGGTGGTGCAGTTAGGACTACTGCCTCACAGCTCAGGTCACATTTTTGACATCAATAATTGATTCTCTAGCCATTAGGGACACTTTAACTCTTTCAGGGCTAATTATTTTTCACCTTTACTCCTAGGGCTATATATTTTTTCAAAAAACTCAGTTTTCTAAAAAGCACACAAAGCAATGGTTTCACAACGTAAGTCAACATAAAGCACTTATTTATGACAAATTTTCTATGAGCCTCTACAGTATGTAAATTCACATACTTATTACATACCTGTTTTCTCATCACTCATAAGCTAAAAGGCACTTTCTAGAAAAACAAAACAACTACATGTCTTTCATTTTTAATTTCCAGATCGCTTGCATCAAAATCGAAGTTTGATAAGTCAGAATCCGATTCAGCAATAATATGCAAAAAAAATAAATAAACAATGTGCATAGAGCATTTTTGCTTTGCATATTTGCTTTGCTCTTTTGCCAGATGTCAATGCAATTCTAGACATTGTTTACACTACGTTACTCACAGATATACTTGGTTTCGATGTCAAGTCAACGAGTCTAACAGTCCTCCTAGCAAAGCGTGTCTACCAGTAATGTAACAGTGAGTTTTCTCAACATTTACAGCTGATTATCGCCCTCTGCCCCTCAACCCCTGCAATCGAACAAAGCCCTAAAAGAGTTAAAAACCATTGCACCAGTATAATCCACTCAAAACTATCTCAGACTTCAATTCATTTTTCAGAGTTCAGCGAAGTTCCCGAATATTTCCATGATTTTGCCAAACTCATAGTAATGTGTAGGTAGGTTTAAGCATGTGGGAACATGACCTGAAATGGATTGACACCTTGACCAATTCATGAAGTTTCAACTGTGTCAATATTCATCATTTTCTTTTTTATACTTTAAATGTACATTTCTAACTATTACTGGAATTTTTTTGACCAGAGATTTCATTACTCATCTTCTGAAATGCTACCCAGTTAAATTTTTATTCCATAATAATTTATTATAATTTAGTCTTTTTCCTGCTGTATAGTAAAGATGTCAATGTGATGTCTACTATGAGGGTGCTCTCTAGAAAAGCTTCTAAAATAAACATTCATTGGTATAAGTACCTCTTCCATTCGTGATTCTTGCTATTTAGTATGCCAGCAGGTCTAATTTGAAATAATCCACATCTTACACTTGAAATTAGCTGTCAATTTCTTTTTCATATTATTTGCTTTAGTATGGAATACTGTGCCGTACAAGGGTAGCTCAGTTAGAGCCAGAATCGGTTCCCACTCCCTATAAGCCTGTAATAAAAACTCAGGTTCAGAAAATGATGGGATGAATGATTTGTTTTTAAGAAGTTGAGAAATTCTTTTTAAGTCAAATTCAATACAGTTTTATTTATTTTTAAATCAAATTCTTCTTGGTGAAAGAAATGTGAATGTGACAAACAGACCGTCAAATTCAAAGTGATTGCAAACGTTACAGATAATGAGTTATCCTGAGTTGCAAAGTCATTGCACTGCCATAATGGCTACATTCAGTTTGACTTGACTGGACCTATTTGATATGTGCAATGCATTCTGGTGTTAAAATGGCATGCATTCCTGTTTAGAAAAGGTGGTTCACCATTTATTCACTCATTTTATTGCCTTGAGATAAAAGCTTACGTAACTTCAGTACCTCCTATTTGTTACTTAAACTAATTTATGTTTTTTTTTTAATTTACAACAGTAAGTCTTAGACAACAATTATTTTTAATTTTTGTTTCATTTCTTGTGCTAGAGTGTCTCCATGTGCTTGTGACCTACTTTAATCAGTTGATTCTAATATTACAGTAAACCTCCTTGAATATATGGATGAATGCACACAGTCCTCTGGGCAAAGGGTCTTTATCTATAATTGCCTACTGTTTCTCTAATGCAGTAAAGGAGAAATGTAACATTCAACTAAGACTTTAAGATGCCTCATTTATTAGCAAAACATGGCAAGATGGATTATTAGACTAAGTAATCATTCATTTTTCTTTCTTCAGATGCATACAGTACCAGCTTTTTACTTAGTGCCTTCATTAGTTTTAGACAGATACTTTATTGATCCCAGGAGGCAAACTGAAATTATTTTCTTGACTTTAAAAAGCAACAAGCTGCAAAAGTATAAATCCAAGATAAAAATAGTGATATAAATATGTTGGTTATCTGATTAAATTGAACATATTAAATTGGCAAAGAAACACAGTCAAGCTAGAGCTTACATGGTAACATCTAACAGCAGTTGGTAAAAAAGGTCCCTGATCACACTTACTAGAGCAACATGTGCTGAAGGAGCTCCTTGGGCTGACTAGGGTATCATGGGCACAGCAGGAGGGTTTGTTTGTGATAGTTGGCAGCATAACCAGCGTCTTACACTGTGCTGCTGACTCCCAGTTGTCCAGGAATGTGCTCAGAACAAAGTCAGCTTTCTTAATTATCCTGCTTATGGCCTCTATTTTTTATGGTACTGCCCTTAAAATGAAAAAGACTACATTTGAAACTCACAGAACATATATTGAAAACGACTCAGACCACCTCAGTAAATAACTTTGACCCTTGTTGTATATGATTTTGGATTTGCAGCCCAATCCAGGCGTACTAAACCCACCTTTTCCTGTGAGAAAGCGGAAGCTCTGCCATCTTTGTCAGTTTTATCCTGAACTCACATCTGAAAACACATTTCCGCAATTATTTCATGTTTTTCTTTTGCTCTTAGATTCAGTTATACGTGGTTACCAGGCTGGTACTCCAACTCTGTCATTGTCATCTCTCTTCTCCTACAAGGCCTACCTGCAAAAACTCAACTTTGACTCCTTAGAGAAGTGCAAGGTTTTCCCGACGCTGGGCTTCACCTAAATCAACCACCATCTTGTTTGTGTTTTGCTAACATCAAGTGGCAGATACTTCAACCTACACAACTTAATCATCTGTCAGACACGAGCCTGCTAAATTTCTCAGTCTTGTCCACTTGTACCTCATGATGGAATCATCTGAGTACTTCTGCCAGTGTCATGTCTCAGAACTGGCCGGTTCATTTGCCGCCCCCAAGGTTGCTGAACACAAGTTCATCCCCACAACTCAGTGACCTCACAAAGTTTGATCTGCCTTTCAACTAGTCAATAATCTATGACCATACACCCTCAATGACAGTAGGTTATCTCCCAGCAGTAATCGTTTCATGCTGCTTAAACCACTACCATATTGAAAAGCCATGTATTAGGATCTAAATTTATTTATTTATTTTTTTTTCTTCAGACCTTCTCCTGTATCCTTTTTGGTCTAAGTTCCTCCATTTCAAGGTTTAGATATATGTAGAATTGACTTCTGTTACTTAAAAAATTGCTGAATGTCTATTTAAGACCGTTAAAAATATTTAACTAATTACTGTAGCACCATTATTATTTCGTATGGGTGCCTCCATTTTGTGGACAATTTTGTCTACAGTTGCCCAAGAATCACCAGGAGTGTGTGTTGCATGATACAGGGTGGGGTAGAAATAACTCCCACATTTCAAAGGGGATTGAAGAAAATGGTACGAGGTATCACCAAAAACTTTTTCCCAAATGTAGATATAAAACGATTTCCCAAATGTAGATATAAAAAAGTTTTTTTACTTTAAGTTTTAAAAATTATATCGTCCAAACGGTGGCCTTGACGGCTGATACACATTTGGAGCCGTTCTTGGAAGTTTTCCATCACTCTCACTAGCATTTAGGGTGAAATTCCTTCAATTTCGTCTTGAATGGCCTCCTTTAGTTGGTCCAAGGACCGAGGACGCTGTTTAAAAACCTCGGCCTTGAGGTACCCCCACAGAAAAATGTCACAAAATGTCACAATGAAGGTCAGTATGCAAAATTCGCCTCACAGTTCTTTCCGAAATCCGAAGAGCTGAGGCATGTTTCTGTGCTAAATGCGCGGAGATAGCTCAATCGAAGCCCTCACTGCAGCGATGTTTTCAGGTATTCTCACATTTTTGGGTTTTCTCTTCAGTGCAGATCCTGTTGCCCTTACTCTTTGAACCCACAGCAAAATCATTTTCCGGTCTGGAACACTTTTATTAGCACGTAAACCGAACTGAAAAAAGCCTCCACTACAAAGCCTTAATGCCCACCCGACCACGGCATGGTGACGACTGAAAACTTTATTATGTACCCTACCTAACGGAATGGACCACACCCCTCTACCTGCTTTGGGGACCCTACAGTGATTTTTCGAAATGTGGGAGTTATTTCTGCCCCACCCTGTATTATCATTCCATATTCTAACTATTGATTCTGCAAAGGTTTCTGTAATTGTATCTGAGTCTTTGTTTTCAGTGGGTCCTCCACAACTGAACAGCATATAGGAAGGCAAGAACCCAAAGACAGTTTGGAAGAGTCTAGGGCAAACACCCAGAACACATCTCTATTATTTTAGCCATTATGCACCATTTACTGTATTTACGCAATTCTTCTTCTCCTGTTACTGTATAAAATTTTGAGTTATTATTTTGGTAAATTTTCCCTTTCTGCAAGTATAGTCCTTTTACTGTATACCATAAAATCTTAAAGGGATCCCACCTTTTGGATCACGCCGGGTTACCTCTGTATTAAATATTAAAAGGTCACGAATGGTTTGCAAAGTGTCTCAAGATGGGCCATTCAGCATTGCTCCCATATGAGTGTCGGCGTCGACTTTCCAAAGAGGAATGCCGCCACCCCAAAAATTCCCACTAAGACTGTCAAGGATGGGTCTCGATGACTCTTGGAACTGCACGATTGTGTCGCGAGAAAAAAGACACTGTTATATACAGCGTACTGTATGTCCTTATAATTTCAAAGGGCCAAATTACAACAATACTATAATTAAAAAATTATTATGTCATAGCAAGGGTCATACATGATCGCTGTTTGGGTGTTGGCAGGGTTGGGGGGAGGGTGCCACATACAGCTTCTCCTAGGGCAGCAAAAATGCAGAGCCAGCACTGCTAGTGGATTTAAAAAAACAAAACAACCCAGGAGAGACAGAAAGGAGAAGAAGCAGTGCCATACTTGATACATGCCAGCAGCAGCTCCCCACAGGAGCAGTAAGTTCAGTGAATGAAATTTCTCTCGACACATTCATCTTCTGTCACCCAACCGTGCTTCCCCAAAATGTCTACATTTTCAGAGTGTGTTCCTATAGAACAGGTAAAAAATATGCCATACACATTTCTGAAAATAACACAATGATTTCAATTGCATCAGTTGCAGACTCCCGTTTGACTTTAAACAAGCTGATGCAATCTGCTCCTCACACCCACAAACTGTCATCAACAGCTGCACTTGTTAGCTTTAAATAAGCTTGAAATATAAATATTTTGTTGGGCTTTTTTAATTGAGTGTGCCAGAAAAACAAATTGACTTTGACACGTTCAAGACTGGCATTTGTCCAATATTCTAGCTTGATACTGGGTGTTTAACAATATTGGCAGACAGCACTGGAATGGTGGATGAGGGACTGAAGTTATACACCTTTTGAACTGTAAGTGGCATAACACAAATTAATAATTACTTAGATAAAAAAATATCATCAAGGGACATGACACATAATTTAAAATACCACCATATCCACGCTGCCAGAGTCCTTATGTCTCATAAGGTTGATCCATTTTCTTCTGTAAACTGCATCCATCTTTTATTAACTCTCCTTACAGCAAAAAAACCCTCCATAAATATGCAACATTCACAGGAAGATTCTATTTTTGCACGCTGAAAAGCATTAAAGAGTAAACCCCTTGTGGCACATAAGTAGAAGAAGGGAAAAGCCAACCTATGAAAGCACTTAAAGTAAGTATAGTTACAAAAAGCTGGTTAAATACAACACATTGAAAGGGTTATGGGGCACAACGGAAATTATTCTAGACATTTTTCTTAAACAATGACTGTTTTTGTTTGCCGTTATATATTTCTTTAGTTTTTTGTATCAATAGCTACAGTAATGGATTTTGTTACTGTCTTCATGAAAATAGTGTAAGCTCAAATATTTTTAAATGATAATAGACATCACTTAAGTTAACCAGACCTCAAATTTATAGTATGGCAATATTTTTGTAATAATATAAAAATTCTGATATCCAACCTGCTGAATCCAAACACAGGGTCATGGGGCTCTGCCGGAGCCAATCCCAGCCAACACAGGGCACAAGGCAGGAACCAATCCCGGGCAGGGAGCCAACCCACCGCAGGACACACACAAACACACCCACACACCAAGCACACACTAGGGCCAATTTAGAATCGACAATCCACCTAACCTGCATGTCTTTGGACTGTGGGAGGAAACCGGAGCACCCGGAGGAAACCCACGCAGACACGGGGAGAACATGCAAACTTCACGCAGGGAGGACCCAGGAAGCGAACCTGGGTCTCCAAACTGCGAGGCAGCAGCGCTACCACCGTGCTGCCCAAGGTTTTGTATATCTATACAAATAAAATAACACCCACTGTCTGTCTTTTGAATGTTTTAGCTTTGTTTGATGCTATTTATCGATTTTGCCCACTAAAGCTGATGTTATATTACGTGACGTCTGGTTGTAGGGGATGTCAGACTTGGCATCCCCAGTTGCTGATTTCGTCACCAGACCATGTGAGTCTAAATGACTGAAAAAGGCTGAACCTGTCTGATTTACATGCGGAGTGCCAACCTTTCAGCGTAGTAGTGCTCTCCTATTTTTGTGAAAGCCAATAAAGTGCTGCCTGATGGCGCCGGTACTGTACAAAGGGTTAACAGATGCAGTGAGTTCAGCCTCAATCTCTGCCCTTTTTTTTATTTTCTCCATTCCATCATGGTATGTACAAAACAGACAGACAAGCCTCTCTTCTGTTTGTAACGTCCAAAGCACCCACGTTGATTATTCCTCACCACTGAATTATATGAACTGTATCTCTGGATGAGCTATCATTGGTTGTCAACTCCGGTGCATATACCTGTAGAGCCCACTCCTAGGACTAAAGACAAAATCAAACCTGTTTGACTTTATCGGAGCAAATTGCAAACTAGTTGAAGTGAATCTGGGTAAGTCATATTATGTGACTGGCCTTCATGGGAATTCATTTCTGCCCTCAGGCAGCATCTTGTCTGTTGTCTGTCTGTTTGCCAATCATGCAAAGACACCTGGACAGATTTTCACAATATTTTACATGTACTGTAGGTAAAGGCTATATGGCATTTCAAAAATTTCATCAAAGAGGAAGGTCCAATAGGAGGCAAATCCAAAAATTTTAGATTTTATTTATCTATATGAATAAAATAAAGGATTTTTATTCTACCAAAGCCCTTTCCACAATTACCTCTCCAATAGTAAGCAACAATTCCTCTTCCTTCTCCACCTCCGCTGAGTTTTGCCCACTGCCTCCCAACTCTGACTCATCCATGTGTGGCAGCATGTTTCCATTACGCCAGACCAGGGAATGCTTCCGGTGCCAATCTGTCTCCTCTAGGAAGCACTTCCGGGCCTTAGGCAAAGTAGGGTGCCCCCCCCCCCCCAACAGCGCCATCTACCGATCCCAATGGAAACCTGCAGGTGTACTGACTGGGTTCTTATACGAGGACCACTGCCACCTAGCACATGGGGGATGGAACCACTCCCAAGTTCCAGCTTCCACTGGTTCATCCAGTTCAGTCGACCCTTGATATACGACTGACCTGACATGCGAATAACTTGATTTACGACCAAAATTTTCGTTTTGATTTACGACCAATATCTTGCGTTATGACCTGAATGCAGTCATGTGTATCCGCTTGCGCGGTTGTAAACAAACAGCCGAGAGCGTTTGTAAGCGTCAGTCGGAGCCCAGATACATGTGTTTGTGGACGTAATTTCGGTCAATGCAGCAATTTATATAATTTTTTTCGATAACTGCTAAGGAAGGAAGAGAAGGTAACGAAGGTAAAGAAAGCGATCACAATCGAAACAAAGAAGGAAATTGTGCGGAAATATGAGAGTGGTGTTCATGTGACCGATCTCGCTGATATGTACAGCATGTCGAAATCCACCAGCTTGACAATTTTACAAAGAAAAGATTTGTATACGGAGGCTCCTTCCAATCAATAACCACCTTCCATTTCATTCTCTTCCTCCTCCCTTCCTGCAGCCCAAAGATGTCAAATTAAATGATGAGTACAGTATGAAATTGTTGTTTCTGGTAGGCTAGGCACTTTTTATAACTTTTTGGTTAGTACATTAGAAAAATTATTGGTGTTTTGGTAAATTATGCACATTATACAACCTTTTTTATTATGAAAAGGTTAAGTAAGTGTTGCTGTGGGAGGTTCGGAACGCATTATGGGTATTTCCATTATTTCTTATGGGAAAAATAGTCTTGACTTACAACCAACTTGAGTTACAACCAGCCCTCGCAAACGAATTGAGCTCGTAAGTCAAGGGTCCACTGTATTATATAGCAGCTGGGCACAGAGTTACCTTTCTTCCCTGTCGGCCAATCCATCCATTGTTCCTCTTGGGCCTCCTGTCCAGGTAATAACCCATGCGCCTCCCTGGTCGGGCTGCCCATACTCCTCCTACAAAGTGTATATATAGTAAAGCTGAACCAACGTAAAATCCAGGGTACATACAGACCTCCTATGACGAATAAAAAATTTGGACGGCGTTTTCCCTCGCCCAGACGCGGGTCACCGGGGCCCCCCTCTGGAGCCAGGCCTGGAGGTGGGGCTCGTTGG